>NC_141021.1:42215000-42407500 GCF_052040795.2 Danio rerio | reverse complement strand
TCATGGAAAACAGCCGGGACAGCCATCAGCTCGATGCAAAGCATGTTATTCAGCCACAAGGTGGTGCAACCACCGAGAGAGGGCTTTTGTGTAAGACTAAAAGGCTTTATTCTGTGAAATAGATGTTTTCTGATTCATTCATTCTAAATAACGTTAAACTGCCCTCACCAGACTCAGAGCTCAGCTGAATAGATTAAAAAGTGGTAAAACTAAGTGTCCATTTTAATGGCATTAATCGTTCCATGAAGAACCTTTAATGTCCTCAGTGCATTTAATGTCACAAAAGGTGCTTTATAGCAGAAAAGGGTTCTTCAGATGGCTAAAGTGTTCTTCACATCATGAAAAAAAACCAATACTGGAAACATCCATAAACACTCAGTCACACACAAACACTACGGACAATGTAGTTTATTCAATTCACCTGTAGCGTGTTTCTTTGAATGTGGAGGAAAATTCCACAAAGTGTGAAATTTTTCATTTAAAGAAAATTAAACAAAAGTTTAATTCAAGGTAATTAAAAATTCTGAACACTAAAAATAAAGATACCAAACAATATACTGACATGTTTTATCAATCACATATTTTAGTTTATTTTGAGTGCACCAGTACTGAAGAGGGCATTTGAGTATTGAGTAGAGACAGAGGGGGAGTTTAGAGTCAAAAATCTTGGGAATCGGTGCTTTACTGGCCAAATGCTCTTCATCATGCAAATTCAAAGGTTAGAGTAAGTCACACTTGAACTTTGGTACACAGAAGACAATAGATGAAGATACAACTGCTCAGAGTGAGCTCGTGTGTCTGGTTTTCACGCTTTTGTATGAATGTGACTTAAAGTGGGATAAAGTCTGGTACTGCTGTGACTTTACTTGCAAATAATTCAACTAAACTTGAACGTTCTGGAAATGTTCTCTCCAAATTATGAACAATATTCTTTTAGGCGCTGCAACTAAGTATTTTTTTCCTGTCATATTTTTAAAACCGTAATTTATCATGTAAAAAAATCATCAAAAATCTTATTTCTGAATCCTCCTCGGTGTTCATGACACAATAGACATTCATACACAAATTAAAATAAGGCTGGAAGAGGTTTAAATAAAGTCTCAAACATACACTGCTGTCTCAAAATTCTAGGTCACATCTAATTGTTAATTTTTTTATTTTTAGCTATTTTGAAGTGATTTGGAAAGACACATTTTGAATATGTTGTGTGCTGAAATCAAAACAGACCACTGCATAGTCTGTACTATCCCTGTTTCATTAACATCAGTTTATTTCTGCCCTACTTTGATTAATTTCCATAGACATGTGTGATCATCTATATGTAAAGCTGACCTGAAATGGAGGATTGAAGGATGAACGGATGAATCCGTCTGCCTGCATGCACGCAAACACACACACACACACACACACGCACGCACACACACATATGCTCTTGGGTCCAGATGGAGGGTCGGCCAGATCAATATCCAGTCGGCAAGACTGAGTCTTATCACAGCTCAGTGAATACGTCAGGCACATGCACACACACACACACACACACACACACACACACACACACTGAACACATCTGTAACCAAGAGACTGCACATCTCTACATTGCTCTAATTAAGCATTCACAGTTGCATCTGTGGAAAACGGAGCTCTGGCTTTCATACACAGCTCTATTAACGGCAGCTCACACACTCTAATCTGGTCAGTTACTCTCTGTTGAAGCTTTTAAGGATTATAGATTTGGAGTAGAACTGGCTCTAGATCAGTGTTCTGTTTATTTATACAGATTCCACCGAACTTGATTCATCTTCATGAGGAACAGGATGAATTCACAGTGGATTAATTAGTGGCGTTTGCTAGAGTGAGCATTGCATTATATTTCTGATGTGCTTGACACATCACAGTTCAGATCAGTTGACAGGCGTCCTTCAGTGAAGTTGCAGCAGAATGACTGCATATGCAGTATTGTTGGAGGCACAGCTACTTTAAATGAGTCTTAATTAAACCGGTTTTATGCTTCACTCTAGAAGTAAGATTTAATGCGATTTGTGCTGATTTCCATTGATCCACTGACGAGTCCCTGGTATTGATTGACAATTGTGATTTATGTTTTGGTGCTGATTGAGTTGGTAAGGCTGTCTGTTTAATGTGAAGATGTGTGTGTTTTGCAGACGTGGCTGTGGGAGGAAAAGGAAAGGGACACCGGTGAAGGTGTGCGACAGAGTCTTCGCCGCAGAGGATGAGGAGAGCATGTCTGAGAACAGCTATGGACCAGAGAAAGGTAAAGTGTGCATGTGTGTGTACTGTTCAGTTTGTTACTTTAATTTAAACAGTTAAAGACAACATTATTAGCCCTCCTGTAGTTTTTTTTTTTTTCAAATATTTGATGTTTAATAATGAGAAGATTGTTTTCAACACATATTTAAACATAATTAGTGAAAAAAAAGATTTTCTTGCAGTGAAGCAGTGCACTAGCGCTTGATTCGTTTTGCCATAATCACATGATCAGTGACGTTCGAAGCTTCATCTCGGCTGCTTCGAATTTTGATTCAAAGTTTTAAACACCCCCGTGGGTTAGTAAAGTGAATAGCAAGAGATTAGTCGTCGCTTGCTGTTTCAAATCACTGCACTGGTCCCACGCACCAGTAATTGAACTAAAATACAAGTATTATTGTGTTATTTACAACAATTTTTTAAAAAGGCCACTGCATATTGTAGTATAGTGTGTAACGGAGGCCAGCTGGCTAGGGCAGCGCAAATAGCCTCATTCCCATAGCCTCCTCAGGGCTGATTTATACTTCTGCGTCAAGCACACACATATGTCTTCAAGCAGTCGCATAGCCATCACTGTGGCTGACACGCACTTCTAAAAAAAATATATAGCGGCACGTAGTGCAAGCTCTGTGATTGGTCTGCTTGATACCACTGACAAGTGTGGGCGGGACCATGAGCCGTGCAAACCCATTGGAGCGAGTGTTTACAAGTGTTGAGTCCTGTGAAGGAGCTCCAAAGTTTTGTTTTGTGTTTACCATATGATTAAAGTTGTTGCACGTCTGCCAATTCCCACCTCAAAATGAGCTTTTAGCTTCTTGTATATTAAGATGTTAAAAACCAAAGCACCCATGAAGAAACTTAACAGAGGAACATAAAAACTTTATTGCCAGCTACCGCTTCGGAAGTGTTATTGCAGAGCAACACAAACAGCATGCATAATTATAAATGCACGGCATCGCGCAAGGCAGGCGCCGTGGGTCACACCGATCACTCGATGGAGAAGTATAAACAAGCCTTTAGAGACAACGCATTCCATGAAGGAATCACCAGTTCGATCCCTGCTTGGAACAAGTGGGTGGATGTTGGACCAGTTGGAATACGATAAATGTAAACACTTTTGAATACCTTGGATTTTACTACAGTCATCTGTGCTGTAATGTAGCGTACATTTACTGCAAAAAACTACAGTAATTGAGTAATTTGTTTATATTAGTATTGTTGTATTACTACATTAATAAGTTGGTCAGTTTTAAATGTTTGATATTTTTGAACACAACACTTTCCCACACTTTAACCATCAGAGGTTGTCATCAAGCTCTGATTTGGAAACTTTCGAGTAACAAACTTTTTTTTAGAACGCTTCGAACGCTTCAATAGTTCAGAAAGCTTCATTTCACCATCACTAACTATTATAGTTTTATTAACTAATTTCTAATAATTAATTCCTTTTGTCTTTGCCACGAAAACAGTACAGGTCAGCGCGAGGCATGAGCGTCGTTAAAGCAGCAGTGCCACAATAGTTTTGGTGCTGGCTCACGCTCAATTAAAGGGACAGTCCATTGATAATGACCAAAGACACATTGAATGACAGTAAAAGGTAGTAATTTTACCCAATAAATGCATCGATAATATCAACTGATTTTATATAATCAATCAAATGAACTTAAACAATTGCAACAAATATTTATTTGGGCCTGAACTACAAAACCAAATTTAAAACAACGTCAGAATTATTTTTGCTTAGTAAGTTGCACAGTTGAGTTTGATCATGTATAAATATCATTATAACTATATTGTATAAATATTATTATAACTATAGGCCTACATTATCCTGACAATCAAAAACAAAATGACATGATATCACAGGCGATTGTCTTGGCCGAGAGCACCTGAAAGACATAAATGACACTCCTCATAGAGATTGAGAAGCATACAGTACTGTATGATCTATATAATTTGTCAAATAAAGACTCGTGGGTTAAGGCAACAGCATAGGAGGGCCTTGGTGCAGATGAAAAGTTTTTAAAATTTGTATTTATCGATCGATAGGTAACTAGATAGAAAAGAACAAGATAGATTGATCTGTGCAGCAGCTGCCGATGAGCTGTGCGCTGCAGACGCAGTCGGTAAAAGGCAAATGCCTGCGCGCTGCTTCTGCTCTCCATACGCGCTGCGCACGCAATGCTTGTGCTTGCGGTGTGAAACAGGCGTAATGTGGCATTCACAATGGCAACAATAAAGAGACCAAACTAACAATGTGACTGCAAATGAAACATGGGACTGCCCACCAGGGGGAGGAGTCTGCTTAACATACTGTTTCCATGGTAACACTGTATCTAGTTCCTAAATGGTTTGCACAGGATGAATTTTGAGCAAATTTTGAATAATTACCTAAATTAAATGATAAAAACTAAACCAAAATGACTTCTTAATTTTAAAAGGCAATAAAAAAGTGGGCCATGTTGAAAGAACACTTCATTTCCCAGAATGCTTTAATTTAGTTGGATATGTTATGATCATGAAACTATAGCCAAAATAGGAATGCCTGTTTTCTACGGCTTGATCACTGTTTCATAACTCAACCAAGCTAACAACATGACAGAAGATGTTGGAGCACGCAAAATATGTTTTAGCAACAGCATGAGTATGTAAAGATCTATAATTTGAAGCACTGTTAATGTGTTTCAGGTGATGGTCATGAGGACAAACACAAAGTTCCTGCTGCTGATGGACCATACTATGAAACACAATCTGCTCAGCTTTGGTGAGTGACTGAGTGTGTGTGTGTGGTCTGAATAGAGATACTGCACATCTGTGAGTGTATATATATGTGTGTGTGTCTGTGTGTGTGTTCGCGCATGCTAGGAGAAGATAGCGAGTAATTGTGTTTGTTGTGTTGTTGAGAGATACTCTTGTGTGTACATGAAGGTGGGGGATTACTGGAATGCAAGCTGTGTGTATCTGTGTCTGTTTATTGCAACGTGTTTATTATCTTTGGGCTAGTGAGGGAATGTGTGTGAGTGTGTGTGTGTGAACTTGTATTTAAAGGACCAAATGTCGCCACAAGGACACTAAAACCTGATCATTTTATAACAAATAATTCTAACAATTATTTAAAGTCTAACAATTAAATTACTTATAGTCTAACAATGCAAAAGGTTGCTGGGTTTAGTGGATAGAAATTCTGATTAGGTCAGTATAGAAACAGCAGATCCCTGCAAAGATATCTGTGTGTGTTCATCACACTGTATATCTGAGCTTGTAGTGTGTGTGTTTTTGTCTGTTTATCGCTATATTTAGTCATAAGCGCAGACAGAAATATATGTTTTATTTATATATTTAATAAAATGGCTGGTGTGTGGAACAACTGTGTGTTCTATATTTGTGTAAAATGCTGGTCCTGTTTAGGAATGCACGCCAGACTTACATGAGCTTCAGCGCTGATGGTTAATCTTCAGATTAATATTTAAGTATGCATGGTTCATCAGAGTAGTATAAGTTAGCATACTCAAAGTGGCAGCAGCTGACGGTAAACAACCTGTTTGTGATTCAGGTTTTAAATCCCGTTTGTAGTAATGCAGTGTGTTCGCATTCGGATTGGCCACTCGAGATGATGTATTATTAATGGTAATGAAGTAAGGTGTGAGTGTAAGACAGGATGACTGCAGCACAGGACTTGCATTAGAATGAAACCATGCTAGATTTCCCTGCTGTGATGTGGTTATCTGTATCAGTCTACTGTATCTGATCTAGTCTTCCTCTTGCAGTCTGAGCGAGGAGGGCTCCAGTGGAGGAAGAGGGTCTGTCTCGTACCCCCCACCACCAAACTGCCGCATTCGTGAAGTGCACTGTGGAAATCAAGTGCGACTGATCGTCATAGCGATCCGCGACATCACTAAAGGGGAGGAGATCACTGTGGATTACAGTTTGACTGAGTGGGGAGAAAACGCTTTGGTAAGTGTAACCATGACAATAGCCTCATTGACCTCACCTTTTTGCTCTTATGGCCTGTTTCCATTGAGGGGTACAGTACAGGTCCCCTTTATCAGGCTTGCGTTTCCACTGCCAAAAGGGTACCTATGGTACCTTTTTGGTAGGCATGGTGTATGATAGGAAATTGCAGTCATCATTCAAGGAAATGTCAAAGTAAAGGCCCGGTCACACCAGGACACTCTTTGATCGCGTTTTCCGTCGACGTTTAACGCCTCGTGACTAAATAAAAGGCGTCAGTGTGATCGTGCACACCAACACGCAAAATGACAGGCATAAAAGCGTAATTTTTAAGGAAACACCTCATGCTCGTTTTTTGTTGTGACGCCACGTCACAACCTTCTCCACCAATCAGATTGGCACTTTTGTTCATGTGCACAGAGCTGCTGAAGTTATTGTAAACAGCACTTGGAGGTGCTCAAGTGCAAAACTGTCAATGCGAGCGCACATTGAAGAAGATGCCCAGAGGTGATTAGAACGTGGAGCTGCTTATTGCACTGGTGAAAAATAATCATTTCTTCATCGCTAGAGCTGGAGCTGCTACTTGAACCATCCATGCTTGTTTTAATCACCAGTAACTAACAATAAGCGTGTCAACTTTCTCTCTTCTTCTTCTGTGTTACAAGCAGGTGTCAGAAGTTTAAAGTTGTGCAGTGCCACCCTTTGCTCCGGGGTCTTTCTGTTTTTCATTAAGTGCCATCTAACGTCAAGCAGTGATTTTGCGTACACTTCTGCTCGACGCCAGTGAAAATCGCTTGGGTTTGAATGCAGAAAAATGTCTCAAAAATGCTGCAATAAACGCAAATGTAAAGCGTCCTGGTGTGAATAAGCCTTAAAGCTGTATGGGTCGTTCACATATCTTATGAGAAGAACTTCTCACAATACATACGCTTTATACACATAAATAGTGTTCAATACTATATTCTATGAAAATGATCTGATTATATCCACAGATCAATGATATGCAAAATAGCCTACTGTAATGTCTGTGATTACATAAAATAAAAAAATTAAATAAATAAATAAATGCAACACATATGAACACATACAGCCCCTTACAGTCTCTGATATTTTATCAATTACATAAAAACTATACTCAGGACACATTTAGTCCTTATTTGGGTCCAAAACAACACACAACATATAGCCCACAGTGCAAACCCCTCATCTGTGTCTTCGCCAGCACATGTAACCTCTTGTTAGAAAGTAATTCAGTCATTCCAACTTCATAATAGTCCAAATGGTGATGAAAATAGTTAAACATAGCAGCGTTTTCATGTTTTAAGTTGTTTTTGCTGAAAGAAAAAATTTGAAGAAGAAGAAATTTGCTGAAAGAAGAAATTTGCTGGTTTGTTTTTTCAGGCTTCTCCTTTGTTTTTTCACACGTCAGTCTCGCGTTTCTGAAAGGATCGGATGTCAGAAGCACTTCAATTATCTCATGCACGTCAGTATCATCAGCTCAAGAAGTTTGTTATTCAAATATAGCGCAGAGCAGCGAGCTCACGCGAGAAAACAAAACCGCTCGCACTTTAGATGGCCTTGTAAACAACTACGGATTACCATACATAACAAACCAATAGCGTTCAGCTGCGCGTCTAGCTCTGCCTTCTGGTACCCTTTTGTTGTGCTAGGTACCCTTTCGAAAGGGTATCCAAAAAGTGGTATGGTACAGCTTGCTTTTTGGTACCTTTTGATAGTGCAAATGGCCATAAACGCGTACTACTTATTGACATTTATGATTCTAATAAAATGCAAATTGTTGACTGTTTACAAAATGACTTTCCATGTGTGGTATTTAATTCATTTGTGCGCAGGTCTGACTGTGTGGCTCACTCTGATGATTGACATTTTTTCTAATTGATACCCTTTTTGTAACTCTCCATTTTCAGGGTTTTCATGGCACTGTGCCTCCCAGTAGCTTTGATTGTAGCTCGGACCAGGAGAACCACGTTAAAAAGGTAAATTTACATATATATATATATATATATATATATATATATATATATATATACACACAGTATGTTTCATTTTCACAACTAATGACTGATGACACGCCCAGTTACCAAGCAACCGTCACTTTCAGACCTCATGCTGAATTTCTTGTCCTCCTCACTCCTGAAATGATTGCTGTGCCCCTGGCCATCAGTGTAAACGTGCTACAAGCATAAACACAGGCACTGCACACTAACAACTCCCACAGATGCATCCAGTAATCTCAGGCATGCTTGTTTAATTAAATTTGTTTTAAATGTTCTTCCTGGAATCAATCAACCAATGAAGTCATTCCCCACATTAGACTTGTGGGGAAAACTGGAGCACCCGGAGGAAACCCACACCAACACAGGGAGAACATTTAAACTCCACACAGAAATGCCAACTGATCTAGTCGGGACTCAAACCAGCGACCTTCTTGCTGTGAGGCGACAGTGCTATGCACTGAGCCATTATGTCACCCCGCCTCCTTTCATTGGTCTCCTAATTCTTTAGGCATTATTTTAGGCTGCCTTGTCATATTTTATAAAATTTCATCTGGTCTGAAATCTCTTCCCTTTTAAAGATGATTTCAGTTTTGAGGTGTCATTTGTTTGTGTGCAATGTTTTTCTTTTTTCAGTAAACATCTCCATTTGTCATATTACATGGCTCAACACTGTCTGGAGAGGTGTTAAATGCCTGTATTAAGTGTTTTCTGGATTATTTACTCTTTTTGTATTTTTCTCGCTCACAGGAGGAAGAGTCCAGCCCAGTTCCACTCTCTCTTACTGTGACAAAATACCTCACACCTTCCTGGTCCCTCTCTCCTTCCTCCTCTCACTCTGAGCCCAGCGATTCAGACTCAGATAATGGCAACGGAAAGACCCGTACACGAACCCCTCACCGCCGTAAAAAGCACAAATCCCTCTCGTCTCCGGCTGCTCAAGCCAAGAGAAAAGCATCTCAGCAACCCTCCAGCCATCCTGCTTCATTTCCACACTCTGTTCCGACCTCCCCGCTGCAGCCCACTGCTCCCTCCAGACCTGTGTTTAAGAGCCCGACGCCTGCAGGAATTCCGGCTAAGAGTGTCAGTGTGTCAGTGGGTCGTGGGCAAAGCACCGTGGCACAAAAACAGCGCTGTATTTACTGTGGCCGTCACTTTCGATGTCTCCCACGCCATGTGGAAAAACATCACTCCCACCTGCCGAACGTGCACATTGTCCTGGAGCAGGCAAGGGCCTCTGGTACCCCTCCTTCTGCACAGTCACCTCTCCCATCAACCAGCAAACATCCCCAGGGCACCCAAGCAGCAGGTGTGGTAGTGGGATCACCACGATCACATCCCTCTTCATCTTTATCTCCAGTTAGAAAAAGCTCTGCTCTCGCTAGCCCTAATCGCAAAAGTCCCACCCCAGCTCCGACTACTCCACCCAGGAGAGGAGGCGTTCCAGTATCTGTTTTAAAGAGAAGCCCACCTACACCAGGTTCTTCTGCTAAAAAAGGAGGACGAAAAATGAAAAAGGAGAAAGAGGAGGTAGAGATATTTGAGAAGACTAAAGAGACCGTGCCAGATCCAGTGTTCGAGGACCAGATGAAGGAGTCAGAACCTTCAAAACAAGAGGGAGAAGACAATGGAGGAAGAGAAGAAGAAAGCGGAGCTGAGGATAAGCTCGATCTATTAAGGTTAGTCATTTTCAGTTGATCGAGCAGTGTACATCAGGCATCAATATGTTAAGGACAAAGTATGTGCAGGCAGGTCACTGAATAAAGCCTGACCGGCTTATTGTCAGACAGACAAATAGCTGAGCCATTTAAAACGTAAATTATACACTGTTCTGAGCAGTAATACTTAATTATTTAAGTAAAGGCAAATATGATAAATAAAATGACTAAATGAAGAATTCCCTAACGTATGTATTATTTAGACTCAATACATATATATATATATATATATATATATATATATATATATATATATATATATATATATATATATATATAAATGTGAACGTATTCATTGACAGTCAAGATGATTTAAAGTACCCGCATGAGCCTATGTTGTTTAGGCGTTGTTATCTTGGAATAACATACCTTAGAACAGTGGTCTTAAACTCAGTTCCTGAAGGGCCGCAGCTCTGCACTGTTTAGCTCCAACTACCTTCAACTCACACCTGCTTAATAGTCTCTAGTAGTCTTGAACACCTTGATTAGTTGGATCAACTGTGTTTGATTAGAAACTGTGCAGAGCTGCAGCCCTCCAGGAATCCAGTTTGAGACCTATGCCTTAAAATTTGGCGACTGACCAATCAGAATCAAAGTCTTATTAACTGCGTTTAAGAGGAGCAGGTTCTGGTATTTAACCCATTACTAGCATGATAAGAGGTGTATGTACAGTTGACTCACCTCTGTCAACAGTTTTTTAGCATCCCTTGACCACCCCAACTCTTCTTTCTCAATTATTAGCATCGTAGAAACTGACAAGTATTCTGGGTTCAGGCTAAAGCCCAAGCTCGGAGTTCTTCCCTTGGACTGCATGCCAAATACACATATATTCTTCTATTAATCTGCTTTTATATATATATATATATATATATATATATATATATATATATATATATATATATATATATAAATGCACTCATGGAACTCATCTTTTTTTTTGGTTTTTACAGTTCAAGTCGTCCCCACATGATCCCGCTTCTTTCCTCCCTCTCTTCTCTGGTGTTATACCTGCGGCGGCTTCAGCACTCCGCTTTCATCTCTCTGTCCCGCTCCCTACAGTCGGCCGAGGCTTGGCGTCTCCTCTGTCACTCCAGCCTGGCTCTTCTCATCCTTTACAACCGCCGGCGTGAATGCGAAGTCTCCAAACTCACCATCACCGAGTACCAGGCCCGCATTACACAGGTCGTCCCTGGCTCTTCAGTTTCCCCGCCAGCTGTAACTCCACTTGAGGCCTCGCTATCACCTTTCGAGCGGATGGTCCTACCCCATCTTCCTCGTGTCGGAGTCCAAGGGAAACGTGGCCGCGTGCAACCCCTCATCCTCCCACCGCATTCAGAAGCCTGTCTGGAGATGCTTTTGCAGACTCGTGCAGGTGTGGGAATCGATCCACAGAACCCATATGTGTTCGCCCGACCGTTTCATTCGCCAGCCACTCCTCTTCGCGGGACAGACTTACTCCGCAGCCTGGCTCGGTCCAGTGGGTCACGGCACCCGCGGGCACTGACGCAGACACGTGTTCGCAGGCAGGTGGCAATACTTACACAGCTGCTGCTGCTAAGTGAGGGCGAGGAGGAAAGCCAACGCGGGGCTGCCATAAAGAGATTGGAAAGCTTCTTGGAGAAGGAATATCACGTGACTCAAAGCTGTGCAACCATTGGCCAGGACCCTGGGTTGATGGGCCTGATTGGTCGGGTGGTACTATGTGGAGAGAGAGACGGCGTCCTGTTCCGAGGAATGAGTTTACATCACATCTGTCTAGAGTTAGATGGTGAGTGAGTTTGTTGCGTTGTGCATGTGACAGGTCTAAGTAAGGAGAATTGGAAACATCAGTTTTACTTACCCACCCACCTCTTTCAGTGTTGTCAGGAAACTCTGCAGACTCGCTGTCAGACGAGTCTGATGCTGAGCAGGGCAAAGAGAAACCAGAAGCTCCTGCAGCCACCACTATGATGAAGAAAACCACTGGCAACAGCAAATCCCCTCGCTCCAAGAAGATGAACGGCAGTTCCTCACACTCAACGGGACGCAAAAGGTCCTCAGGACAGTCCAAGCCTGGTGAGTCTGATCTTATGAATGTCTTACACAATGTGGCAGTGTTCATTTGTATACCTCAGTTCCACACTACACTGATGTTTGAACGTCTAATTCATGTATCAGTTAAAACTCGTTAATGAATTACACGTTAAAAGAAACGGATTTTGATGCCCAACAAGTGCAACCATCTTCTGAGAGATGCAGCTTCACTCATTAAGAATATGGAAGAACAAACACCAGGTTAAATTCATCTCTCACAAAACAAAACAAACCAACATTTATGGGTTCAACATATTCTCGTGTGTCTCCAGTTAATGCATCGTCCTTTTATAATGAGAGATATTTCTTTAATGAGAACGATTGGATATGTTGCTGTTCTCTGTAGCCATGGTGACCACGTCTGACCATGGTGGACAGACTTTTAATGCTAGTTTTTTAGACATTAAATCTAGCATCAAAAATAATGGTTGTACTAAAGAGGCTTGTTAGATAATCTAATTGCAAATGCACGTCATTTTAACAAATAGATATTTGTCAGTCATGGATTCATATATTCATACATATATACATTCCAGTACAGTATGATTCATAATTCAGTTAATGTCTCATCAACAACATCAAATAAGTTTTAGGTTTATTAACATGAAAAAAAATCTCTTACATGTATGACTAATGGGAAATTGCATGCGCCATCATGTAAAGCAGTAATTCTTTAATGAATGTTCACTGCAGAATGGATATCATGAAGATGTGCGAAGGAGATGTTTATCTCAATACAACTATTAATGCTTTGTTAAAATGTAAGCAGGAACATTTTGACGGTCACATTTACATATTTAGTTTTGAACCAAAATTTTGATTTTTACCCAGGCCATCTTCAAACACAGCACAGCTATTGCTCATTTATCTTAGTGTAAAAGTGTTTATGAGTGTATGTGTGTGTGTGTGTGTGTGTGTGTGTGTGTGTGTGTGTGTGTGTGTGTGTGTGTGTGTGTTTGTGTATGTGTGGGTGTGAGCAAGGTGTGTGTCAGTGAGTAGGATTGTAAGACTGTGAAGGAGTAAGCGTGTAGATATATGTGTGTGTGTGTGCATTTCTTTTGTGACATATACACTCATCGGCCAATTTATTAGGTACACCTTACTAGTACCGGGTTGGACCCCCTTTTGCCTTCAGAACGGCCTTAATCCTTTGTGGCATAGATTTAACAAGGTACTGGAAACATTCCTCAAAGATTTTAATACATATTGACATGACAGCATCATACAGTTGCTGCAGATTTGTCAGCTGCACATCCATGATGTGGATTTCTCGTTCCACCACATCCCAATTGACTGTGGAGGCCGTTTGAGTACAGTGAACTAATTGTCATGTTCAAGAAACCAGCCTGAGAAGATTCACGCTTTATGGCTTGCTGCGTATCCTGCTGTAGGTAGCCATCAGATGATGGGTACACTGTGGGTAGGCTGTGGCAGTGACACAATGCGCAATTGGTACTAAAGGGCCCAAAATGTGCCAAGAAAATATCCTCCACACCATTACACCACCACCACTAGCCTAAACCATTGATACAAGGCTTGATGGATCTACTCTACTTTCATTTCTTTTTTTTTGTTGATGCCAAAATCTGACCCTACCATCTGAATGATGCAGCAGAAAACGACACTCATCAGACCAGGCGATCTATTGTCTAATTTTCTATTGTCCATTCCAATCTTCTATTGTCTAATTTTGATAAGCCTGTGCAAATTTCCTGTTCTTAGATGACAGGAGTGGCACCTGGTGTGATCTTCTGCTGCTGTAGCTTATCTGCCTCAAGGTTGGATGGTTGTGCGTTCAGAGATTATAATCTGCATACCACGGTTGTAGTGAGTGGTTATTTGAGTTGAGCTGGAACCAGTCTGGCCATTCTCCTCTGACCTCAACAAGGCATTTGCGCCCACAGAACTGCTGCACACTGGATATTTTCTCTTTCTCTGACCATTCTCTGTAAACCCTAGAGATGGTTGTGCATGAAGATCCCAGTAGATCAGCAGTTTCTGAAATACTCAGACTAGCCCGCCTGGCACCAACAACCATGCCACATTCAAAGTCACTTAAATCACCTTTCGTCCCCATTCTGATGCTCGGTTTGAACTGTAGCAGTTCGTCTTGACCATGTATGTCTACATGCCTAAATGCATTGAGTTGCTGCCATATGATTGACTGATTAGAAATTTGCGTTAACGAGCAGTTGGAAAGGTGTACCTAATAAAGTGTCCAATGAGTGTATTAGGACAGTATAATAACATTACTATGACATATGTATTACACAAGGAAAAGGTAATTTATGTAGACACTGCCTATGCCCCCATTTTTCGAAAGGCTTATTAAATGTAATATAAAAACTAATTTCCTGTAAGGGGTAGGGCTGTTTAAAAAAAAAAAAAAAAACAGTCTATTTTACAGTATAAAAACCTTTAAGCATATGGATCGTCCTCGCAATTCACAAAAACAAACCTGTGTGTGTTTGTGTGTGCCTGAGGGAATGGGAGTCTCTCTGTAGTGTTTGTACAGGACTAATGATTAACATGCATTCTCCTCTCACTCTCAGGTAAACGTGGTGTACTGAAGCGGCCTTGGTCTGAAGCGGAGCGGGCAGCTGTCGAGACCCACCTGGTGCAAAACATCATGGAGCTGCGTGTGCCCGCCAAAGCAGACTGCGAGCGGTGCCTGGAGCTCTGCCCTCTTCTGGTCACCAACCACCGTGACTGGAGGGCTGTTAAATTCTACTGCCACAACCGAATACAGCTGCTGAAGAAAAGCCAGCAGAGGCAGAGTCCACCTTTGCTGTCCGTCTGCTGAGAGCCTAGTGGTCAAGAAAAAGCAGATGTAGATAAAAGACGTTAAGAGGTGCTAATCGAAAATATCCATATGCTACAGTCACAGTACCAATGCTTTAATTAATGTGATGCTGATTTTGTGTTCAGTGTGTGTAAAAGGGAAAAAAGGTACGATGTCAGACTGAATGCACACTTGTCTTGTGTACTTTTTGAAAATACTGTTGCAGCTACAATGAAAGAACACTAACTTTTTATTTATCTGCACATTACCGAAACGTGTTTGTTTTTTCCTTCCTCTTTTGCTGGCTTTAATGTAGATGATATTTGAAAGTCTAAATGGCTTTGTTTTATGGAACCAGATCAGTCTCAAAAACAATACATTTACAAATGATTACGTCCACAACACAAGTCACATTTACAAAATCCAATTTGTAAGTTTAAAACCCAATTCGTAAATACACAAATCCAATTCGTAAATTTAAAACACGATTATAAATACACAAATCTATTTCGTAAATTCAAAACACGATTCGTAAAAACAAATCTAATTAATACATTCAATACACAAAGCGTAAATATACAAATGCAATTCGTAAGTTCAAAACACGATTCGTAAATACAAAAACCCAATTCATAAATTCAAAACACAAATACGAAAATACACAAATCCAATTCATAAATTCAAAACACGATTCGTGATACAAAAACCCAATTCATAAATTAAAAAAACGATTTGTAAATACACATCCATTTTGTAAACTCAAAGCACGATTAGTAAATACACAAATTCAATTCGTAAATTCAAAACACGATTCGTAAATGCACAAATCCAATTCGCAAATTCAAAAAATGAATTGTAAATACACAAATCCATTTCAAAAACTCCAAACACGATTAGTAAATACATAAATCCAATTCGTAAATTCAAAACACATTTAATTAATACAAAATCCAATTCGTAAATTCAATAAACGATTCGTAAATACACAAATACAATTCGTAAATTCAAAACACGATTAGTAAATACACAAATCCAATTCGTAAATTCAAAACACGATTAGTAAATACACAAATCCAATTCGTAAATTCAAAACACGATTTGTAAATACACAAATCCAATTCGTAAATTCAAAACACGATTAGTAAGTACATAAATTCAATTCGTAAATTCAAAACACATTTATTAAATACAAAATCCAATTCGTAAATTCAATAAACTATTTGTAAATACACAAATCCAATTCGTAAATTCAAAACACAATTTGTAAATGCACAAATCCAATTCGTAAATTCAATTTGTAAATACACAAATCCATTTCAAAAACTCCAAACACGATTAGTGAATACACAAATCCAATTCGTAAATTCAAAACAAGATTCGCAAATACACAAATCCAATTTGTAAATTCAAAACACGATTAGTAAATACACAAATGCAATTCATAAATTCAATACATGATTCGTAAATACACACAACTCCAATTCAGTTGATGAAAATATTTATGATTTTCAGAAAATGTGTTATATTTATAAGTTGTGTTGTCAATTTACCAATTGGCTTTTGTAAATGTGTATTGTGCCGTGCATGTTTGAATTCTATATTGTAAATGTATTATTTTTGAGACTGATCTGGCTCCATACGTTCTCCCTCCGGCAGACTGAGCATCTTGTGCCTTCATGATGGGAGTCAAACCACAGTTTTATTCACATTCGTAGAGACCATGACTTTTGATAAAATGAAGAAATATGCATGAAAAATAGAGGATAAAAATATCATCCAACTTCAGATTTTGTCTGCCATCTTTGCTCCATTGCCATTTTCAAATGTGCAACAAGAATTGTCAAACTTTAATTCTAAGATTGAGTTTCATAAATGCTACTTTGCATATTTATTGTCCCATTATCTTAAGCTTTAATCTGTTTTATATAAATAGTTACATTCACTTATGTTGTCAGACCAGGGTGAGTTTTGGGTGAACGATCCTTTATAATCGTAATCGTATTAATAGAAGCGAACAGAATATTATTCCAAATATTTCCATTTGTATTCCTTGAAATTGAAACAAGTTTGGAACAACATGAGGGTCAGGACTTATTTATTTATTTGTTAAAATGTTCCATGCATTTCAATCCCTAAGAGTTGTTAACACACATATTGAAGCTGATATGATGTGAACACATTTGATTGCAGATGTTGATCGGTGGCTTGTTCTGCAGTGAGAAATCAGCGCTCTGCTACTCTATGAATGATTAGTTTGTTTCACTTGTTTGCTCTGTATTCATCCATCAAATCTGTATCAGAACTGTGTTTAGCAAACACAAGATAACCACACATAACACCTCAGTTTATACTTTTTTATATATCTGTTCTTCTGTTATCTGTCGTTTCAGATTTTGCAGTGTATATATGTGCACACACGTATATATTGTCGTTATTATCGATGGTGGTATTGTTATTGCTCTTAAATCTTAGCGTGGCAAGTGTTTTTTCAATTCCACTAAATGTACATATTGAATGTAAATATTTGCAGAAAACATAGAGCATGGTGTAAATACGTTGTAGGCAAGACAAGCTTGTTTTTGTGTTGTCCGTGTGCTTTTCTAAGTTGTCTGAAGTAACAATAAAAACGTTTTGTATGTATTCTGGACTTACGTTATTAACGAGACTTGTGATTTATTTATGCCACTATTAAAGCAAATGCACAGTAAAAATCCCATTTATTCCAAAGACACGGATTTACATTAATTTAAATAATCTAATAATATGCGTAATTGTTCATTCTTACGTGTTAAATGAGCAGTTCTTTAATAGTTTTTGTAAGCACAGAACATAATCTTCTGTCTGTATTGATCACCGTGTCAATGCACTCTGCACTGAAGGTTTAGATTTCATAGCAAACGGCGTAGAGTTATTTGTTTTGCTGCAGTGGAAAAGGTGTTTGTATTAAAGGCTGCTGTTAATAAAGCCCCTATATTTGAAAAACAATAGAGTGCATTTATTGTTGGCTCATCCAATTTCATCTCCATCAGGGGAGCGGCACTCTCTCTGAAGATCAATTTGATGTGCAGTTTCTGTATTCAAAAATAAATATAGAAAGGTGAAAAACTGTATTCGGTCTATTTAACTTTTCATTTAGTCTAGAAAGCTCAAAGCACCGAGTAGAGAATTACAGGTATGACAGAATCTGTTTCTCCACAAAGTGATTTGAAATACAGTCACTAGAGGACGCCAAATCATCAGACATGAGCCTCACACGTCCTCAAAAATAAACCATAAACATCTATCCATCCATCCATCCATCCATCCATCCATCCATCCATCCATCCATCTATCTATCTATCTATCTATCTATCTATCTATCTATCTATCTATCTATCTATCTATCTGTCTGTCTGTCCATCTCTATTTCTCCTTCGTTCTTTCTATCGGTCGGTCTGTCTGTGTCTCAACCTACAACACACACAGGTCTGTAAATCATTCATCAAATTGTTCAATTAAGAAGATATTTTCAAGAAAATAAAGATACTTTTTAAAAAATGTTATAACATTTGCTTGACAGATTTTGAGTTCAACATTTTTGTATTTAATGACTCAAATGAGGACTATTAGTTTTATATTTAATGACTATTCAGCATTTACAAGTTTAGTTCATTTTGACTGACATGACAAGTAAATGGTAAATGTTTTAAAACAGCAGAAAGTTGTATCAAAGCAATTGATGAATGTCCAAAAGCATTCGCAATCTGTTGGAAGGAATGAGAAACTGCTACTGTGAGGTGCACAAATGACTAATTGTTTTGAGAAATGCATTAACTGTTTTGCAAATGTAAATAGTGTTGTGAGAGATGCAACAAGCCACTGGTAAAACTGTAAATTGAAAGCAAAGGGGGGGGGGGGACAATACTTATAAGAAGAGGTCTACAGAAAAAGGATTCTGATCAATTTGGACAAAAATGGTTCACCTTGCCTTGTCTAGCCCTAATAAATCTTTTGGGTAAGCGATTTCTTCCAATAGTTGACTTAACTACTTTATAGAAACAGTAATGCTGTGTTTTACAATCTATTTTGAGGATGCCTGCGGTTTGAATTTAGGACTAACGTTATTTCTTAGTTGATAAGATAAGGGCATAAAGATAGGCCTATAACTACACACTTATGAGCGTAAACGGTAAAACTTGGTCATTGTTTAGATGTCTTTTACAATATATTTCTCCATATGTACTTACCTTTATGAGATAAAAGGGTGGCCAACATTTCCAAATGACTCCAAAGCGAGATAAACTATCCAGGTCAAATGCCGCCAATTTTCAAAATAGGCCCGGCTGTTTGAGTTTGGTTACCAGGACGTAAACAAAAAGTAACGTGCCCTCACAACAATAGTGGTGTTTGTTATCCCGAACGTTAACCTTTATTTCAATAAAGCGCTGCCGTAAGGACATGGACTTGAGATAAACCGTGACCGTCAGTACGAAAATCTTGACGCAGCAACAGGTCAGGCAAACACAAAACAAGGAAGCTAATGCAATAGCCGCTTTTAGGCACAACACATAGCAGCAGAACATGACATAGGGGTATTGCAGTGCAGTGCTTTTTAGCATAAATGAGTATAGTTTAAGCATTCAAACTGATGATTGTTTTAATTTTACACCACATTACAGTGTAATAATATCAGGTGATCTACAGACAATGATTTTTACACCATCACAGATCAAGCACTATTACAATCATCAAGATCACAAATAATAAATAAGACATATATGAAATTAAATAAAAATACTCAACTCCATAATGAATAAAAAAATATGTAGCTGAATAAACGAAAGAGTAAATAAATACATTATGCATATGAACATGAATGTTGTGGTTTAAGAGGAAAAAAAGTCACATCTTACCCTCAAAATCCATCAAAAGCAATGGCAAAGATGCTTAAATAATCAAAATACATAAAGATGAAATGATTACGTATGCTTTCACAATAATGTTATGGAAAATAAAGAAAACAAATTCGCTGGTAGTGTCGTGATTGTGGGATTCAAACACAGAATGATCTCAAATAATTGAAAATGCTTATATTAGATATTCCAGGTTTGATTAATCAGCTTGCTGGTTTTACCATCTTGCATTTAGGTCAACCTATACCTTGCTTTCATCTTAACTGGAAAGATGAAGACATTTAATTTATACATTCAAACTTTTTTCATTCTGAATCAGACACTTAATTTAAGTGGTGGACTAGAAATAAATGGAGGTGCTTTCGTGAATGCTCTTGCGAGTTTTTAACATCATGAAGAAGGACATTCCTGGTGTGGTGAAGTTTGTTCAGGTGGACTTGTGTTTAGGGAAGCATGCTCTGTTTCTTCTTCAATCGACCGCTCCGTTTGCTGTTCTGCTGTGCAAGACTCAGATCCTGAAATACAGTCAAAGCTGCCAGAGGTCTCTGATGTCACAGGCTGACTGTCCTCTAATGCACCTTGACTTTCACAGTCCCCGGAGAAATTATCATTCTCCACAGCCTGTTCTTCTAAAGCTTTCAAAGACGCTTCTGTGCTCATTGACTGATGTCCCCCACTTTGGAGATCTTCATCGTGTTGTTCTGATCTCTCAGCAGTACACGCAGATCTCTCAGAGTCACAGAGAGCAAGCGTTTTACTCTGCATGCTCTCCACCGGCTGGATGTTTTCTGCAGGAGTACTGACTTGTGGAGTTGCTGAGACTGAATATGTGTGGGTAAAATAGTCAGAGTTTTGGTTTAGCTCCACTGCCCCGGCTTGACATTCATCTTGGCTGAAGTCCGCGCTGAGTCCGGTATCTTCTGTGACCTCTTCTCCGGTAACAATCTCCTCATCTGCTACTAGAGAGAGAGAACGTTAGCAAGTTAATGTCATTTTTTAGTGATGGAAAGTTTGGATCATTTTACTGACTCAGATCTTTGAGTCTTGTTCATTGAGATGAACGAATCTTTTTGAGTCATTTAGTTCAATTTTCTAGAATTTGCTAACTAGAATGCTTTAAGAAAGAGGAAATAATTAGTTATTGTTCACCTGGTCTTTTTTCTACGATCATTTCAGCTCACCTCTTCTGACAGCTCTTCAAGTTTGACTGGTTTATTCATGTCTTACAGACAGTCCTGTACAAGCTTAATCAATGCACACAGTCTGAGCCAAATCGTAGAGAAAAAACTAGTTTACCTTTTTTGAGTCTTCTGGTTTTTAAGTTGTAAAGAAACTTGAATCACTGTGTTACTTTGTTTATGATTTAGAAATATGTTGTTGTTATGATGTTGTATTTTATTTATGGTTTGATTAGTTGAATGAATTAAGTTGTTGTGGACTTTAATAGGGTATATGCCAAAGTATGCTAAAGGACTTTTAATTTGCCAGTAAACCTGGGTTAAGCACTTTCGGTGAACTGTATGGCATTGCAAAATCGGCATGTTTAAGGTCTGTTTTCTTTAAAAAATCAGCAATCACAACTGGCTGACAGATATACGATATGAAGTGGGTCTCAGAATGTACAATAAGCACTGCATTAAATGACATGTTTCCCCGCAACATTATTTTACCCCAGTACATTCAATGGAGCTTCTGCGCCTGACGGGCGAGTGCGAGTAAACAACTTTTTTTCTCGTTTTATACTTGAGCAACTAAATGAATGCCAAAGTCTATTTAACTGAATGCCTTTTAATTACAATACAACATTGATGCTGTAAAAGGAACCGTATAAAATGGAAAAAAGTCACAATAACAGGTCACCAGAAGGTTATCAGTATGGGAAGAAACACTAGCTCCGCATATACCCTATTATGATATCGAGATTGTGAAGCCTACTGGATATATATCGCATGTAGTAATGGGTGTAAAGCAAAGCATGGATCGCTAGGTGAAACACGGTAAAAAAAAGCACATGTATACGGCTGCTTCACGGATTCCCCGTGCATGAGTTTTAGCTCCTGCTTTAAGGGAAAATACGGTCATTTGGTTTGTTTGCTTAAGATTAATGTTTGATTGTTGATGTTGGCTTAAGTTTAAGTTTTTGTTTGTTGGTTTATTTTTTCTCTAGTTCTTACGGTGATTCATGATGAAATGACGCGTAATAATTCTATGTAATGTGACCAATAAATGAATCGTGAACCGTCAATGACAGACTTAATCATCTTTTAACCTGGACGCTACATTCATCAAGTGACAGCATGTAAAGAGAGATGACTAAAACCCGAGGACTCGAGAAATTAATGGATCAAATCTTTTTCCGGCTCTAAATGTATATGATTAGCTTCTGTCGTTCATGTGATAAACGAACGATTTAAACCTGAAAGAAGCCCCGAAAAAGGAACTAATCTTTAACTCCACCTGCACAAATGTGCGCGAGCGCAAATGAACGAACCACTCCGAGAGGACTCATCATTTTCTGAGTCATACAAAAGATTCATTCAAAATAAAGAACGACCAATCATTTTTTAGAAATAACTATTTTTTTAACAGCTTGTGCCAGTGCAAAAGCTGTTTTGACATTAAAAAAAAGTTAAAATGCATTAAAAGACACAGTGAAAGAATAGTAATAAAGGGAGTGGAGTAGTTGACTTGAGAAAAGAGAACTTTTTTATGTTGACCTTATTGCATGTGCATCTATATATCAGTTACATTTGAAAAAATATTACTGTTTAAGTCCTAAACACTCCCCCTGTGTGAGTTTTTTGTTTATTGTGATCATCATTTTGAATGCATCCCTTTAAAGGTTCCATGAAAACGCACCACGTTTATCACGTCACTCACCAACTCAATGAAACATTCATATATTGTTCTTTTTATTATTGAATATTTGTCCGTTTTTTTCTTTTTCTGCAAATACTGGCAAACGTTCTAATTGTATTGTGAATTCTCTGATATTCTGATTCTCAAATAGGTGTAAGAACATGAATTTTGTCTTTTGAACAGCTTAATAATGATCAGATTATTTGATAAATAAAGGTTCATGGGCTTTGTTTAGTTTATACTGGAGGAGAGATCAGAGCTGCTGGATTTACAACATGTTTTTTCATCATTTTCTTCTAAAAATACATGAAAGTAACTGGCTGACTGCAAATGTTTAGTATCTAGAACTGTGACTTAGTGTAAGGCACATATATCAGTGATTCAGCATCTAAATTTAATAATGTCAAAGTGGTTTAATATGTATTAATTAGATTATAAACCTTACCATTTTGTTGGAGTGCAGTAAGTGCACTATTCTGCGCTTCTGAATGGCTGTATTTAAATTCATCTTGTGCAATCAGCCAAATTGCTCATCACTCTGTATGTCCACATGAAGCATGTTGTTAATACATGGGGTTACAACTTAACCTGCTCACCTAATGGTTATGTTTGCAATGTTTATGCTATTTGCTAATTAGGTTATTAATTAGCAAATAACATAAATAAACATAACCTCATGTGGCACGCTAAATCTGGGTCTCATTTCAGAAGCTGTCCACCGGAGGTCGCATTTCGATCGCGGATGCATACTTTGAGAGCCTTTCTGATTGACTGAATGAAATATGCGGTTTTCCAACAAGGCAACCAGGGTTGCTGAAATATAATTGGCTAAACTGGCATTGGGCAGGTTAAAGGGACCAAAACAAAGACATCAGTTCCGGCATGTAACACACATTTTCAAAGCAGAATATCTGACTTCAGCATTGCTTTTCAAATAAACAAAATGTTCACTTAGCATGTTTCCTAAATATCTGCAAACATATGATGGTATGTTTATGCTTTAGAACACTCAAAAACCTATAAACAACACCATTAATTTTTGCAAAGAGATTATTTAAATGAACCATGCACTAGGATTTACTGATGTTTGATAGTCAAGTAAACATGTGGTGAAAAATGGTTTGAGTAATCAATTCTGCATCGATTCTGTGATTTTCAAAATGCAGCGCTACATGCGAGGTTAGTTTTGAACAGCAGATGGCACTCAAGACCAAACTAAACTAAGAATCGATTAAAGAGAAAATAGTGATCAATTTTGAAAATCTATTTCTCAAACGATTTTTTGCCACAGCTCAGAAAGTTATGCCACATTTCCACTGCCAGAAGTGAGCGGCATTACAAACAGAGTGTTATAGTTGTGCCACCTCTACTAACATGATCAGGCGTCTACTGGATCTGTTCTCATTTCGTAACTAATTTTGCTCTTAACATGTTGCTGTAGTTGTAAAAATATAATACACATAATAATAATAATAATAATAAAACAGAGAACATAATGTGTGTGGGAGAAGAAAGAGAATTTTCATGTCATGTTATTTTTTCAGAACATTTTAATACCCAAGCCCTCTTAGTTTTAATTTCAACTGCATGAGCATCTTTGTTTCTTTATTTTTTGCAATGTCAGTAGAATTATCCTGCAAAACCCTTTTTTTTTTTGTTTCTAAAACTATTTCGGCATATGCATTATTCGATGGTTACTCAAACTTAAATGTGGTACTACATTTTGGACCATGTTCCAAAATTGAGTTTAAACTACACATAATGCAATGTTGTGGATTTATTTGTAAGAATTCTAGATATTCCCAGATATATTCACAGTAAGTTTTTTTGCGATCTTTGTTTAGACATAAAAAGCATTCAAAACACCTCTTCAGCAGTATACTGTTAGTAAATATCTCAACTATGAATATTTAGATCAGCGCTGCCCAAATTCAGTCCTTGAGGGCCGGTGTCCTACAGAATTTAGCTCCAACTTGCTTCAATGCTCTTACCTGGAGGTAATAGCACACCTAGTAAGAGCTTGATTAGCTGGATCACTTGGGGTTGGAGCTAAACTCTGCAGGACACCTGCCCTCCAGGACTGAGTTTGGGAAGCCTTGATTTAGATGAACTAGTAAGTATGTGCTGCACAACAACAACAACACAGGCACACAAATCAGCAGTTAAGTAAGCATCTGACCACTGTAGCATCGTGAACAATACTGCTATTCAGTCAAGAAAAAGTTACATCACGTTCATTTATGTACCATTTTCTGAAATTCTGATTTAAAGTAATCAAATTTGCACAACTGAAAACAACAATGATTTTAATTAGAATCACACTTTAATTTATACTATGAAGCAGCTCTCTGATCTTTAGTTAAGAATGACTGACCTCAATTGACTGATAAGAGGAAATGAACCAGAGAAATGTCAAAGAACCACATCTGCCTGTTATATAACTGCCACAGACCTCTGGTGATTCAAAAGTATTTACCAGCCAGAGCAATATATATTTGCTATGGGAAGCCTGATTCTGTTAGAAATTATGTTTATCAGGTCCTTTTTGGTGCACTCTGGTCAGCAACTCACCCATTGCCTCTGGTGTCAGATGGACTGACTGCTCCGTGGTGGACTGGACATGCTGAGAGTCGCTCAAGACAATAACAGCTTTCCTTCCTGTAAGTCAACAAATGCACAACTATTATAAATGATTGCTGCATTGTGTTGTTTAACAACAAGGCTAATAGAGACAGAATTAGTTTGGGAAATGTAGAAAGGTGAAAAGAGGTGAATATACTGAAATAACAAACATACTCCCAAGTCCAAGAGACACATTGTAGGTGATGCCTCCAAAAAGATGAAGGAAGAAAGCGGAAAGCAGACATAAGAGAACAATTCAAAAAGCCATTAAAAATGAGAAATAAGCAAGATAAATGATGATAAATTAAGACAGATAAATGAACCGCATAGCATTGGATGTGATGTTTACCTGGCAGACTCCACAACCCAGAAACCTCTAATGTTTTCAACTTCCTTTCCAGTTCTGCCACTCGATTACCCAGGATCCTGTTCAGATAGACACAAACCAATTGCTAAATTAGATTTCTGAATAATATTTTGCACCATGTCAATTTGATAATATCAAGATGTACTTGGTGCTTTTTGTCAGTAGAACACTAAAGAGTATTAGCAGTGTCTTAAAAACTATTAAAGTCAATAAATCCATTTAGATCATAGGTCTCAAACTTAATTCCTGGAGGGCCGCAGCTCTGCACAGTTTTGCTCCAACCATAAAAAAACACAGCTGATCCAAATAATCAAGGAGTTCAAAAGAGAACTGTGCAGACCTGCAGCCCTCCAGGAACGGAGCTTGAGTTGAGTTTTCCTATGCTTTAGAGAATTTTAAGGCCCTAAAAATGTTTTACAAGGTATTCAATGTTATATACTTTTTGTTTAAGCAATATATAGCTGTATTTTATTGTTTGCCGTAATTTAATCAGTGAATGGGGATGCCGTGTAGTTTATGAAATCGATAAAATCCTGCTAGACTTTTTATCATGCTGCTTTGTGTACTGCAGTAACCAAGGCGACACTGTTATTCCTGCTGTCCATCTGCTGGATTAGCATTTTGATTCATTATACGAATAATGTTTTAGTTTAGGATTCATTTCTTACAATCGATAATTAGTAAATACTGCAAGTTGCCAATGTTAACAGTTAAAACTTAAAGTGGCGATGAGGTCTTAGAATGTAAAGAAAGAGTCTTAAAAAGGTGTTGAATTTAACTCTATGATTCCTGTGTATACAAAACATGTACAGTTGAAGTCAGAATTATTTGCCACCCTGGATTATTAGCTGCCTGTTATTTTCTTCAATTTCTGTTTAACAGAGAGCAGATTTTTTCAACACATTTCTAAACATAATAGTTTTAATAACTTATTTCTAATAACTGATTTATTTTATCTTTGCCATGATGACAGTAAATAATATTTGGCTAGATATTTTAAGAGTCTTCTATACAGCTTAAAGTGACATTTAAAGGCTTAACTAGGTTAATTAGGCAGGTTAGGGTAATTAGGCAAGTTATTGTATAACGATGGTTTGTTCTGCAGACTATAGAGAGAAAAAATAGCCTAAAGAGGCTAATACATTTTTTTTCTTAAAATGGTATTTAAAAAATTTAAAACTGCTTTTATTCTAGCCAAAATAAAACAAATAAGACTTTCTCCAGAAGAAAAAAAAATATCAGATATACTGTGAAAATATTCTTGCTCTGTTATTAATATTAATATTTAATATTTAAAAAATCAAAAAAATCAAAGGGGAGCTAATAATTCTGACTTCAACTGTACATGTAGTAAAGAAAATGACATTTGTGGTTCTCGGCAATATATTAAAGTCTTATGTTGTTGTTGTTTTTGACTCTCAGAGTGGTAGTAGGCATTGACTTCTTGTAGCGTCACTTTGGCCCATGTAGAGGCCATCATTCCTCTCCAGCCTTCCTGATCCAAAGCCTGCTTTCTCCAAGCATGCACTCTTAGGGTACGTAGATCATCTTCTATGTCATCTAACCACCTCTTCCGTGGCCTACCAGGACGTTTCCTTCCTTCTAGTTTTAGCTTGTATACTCTTTTAACAGCACACAAATCACAATTCTTCAAGGACCACATTTTTAACCAAAATGGGTTCATTATTTAACTGAAGGAAAAGGTTAGCTTGGATGACTTTAGGGTGAGTAAAAAATGTTTTAAATGAAACAAAAATGAGAATGATAATAATGGCAACTTCATGAAATCAATCAAATTAACTAAATTTGGAAAAAATACATAGAATATAAAATATATCTTAAAAAAAACACTAGAAAAATGTTTACAAATGAAATCTGGAGAGAGATAGATAGATAGATAGATAGATAGATAGATAGATAGATAGATAGATAGATAGATAGATAGATAGATAGATAGATAGATAGATAGATAGATAGATAGATAGATAGATAGATAGATAGATAGAAAGACAGACAGACAGACATACAGACAATGACAGACAGACAGACTTTGAGTTTAGTTAAATAAAAATACAAACATTTTTAAACTTTTATTTTATAATAATGTATTGTACCAACTCAATTATCTATTTAATTGTGTAAATAGTTTTGTTTAGTTGGTTCTAAACAAATGTATTGAATGGAAATCCTGCCCACAATTAAATTAAGTTTACCCAAAGAGATTTTTTAGACAGACAGACAGACAGATAGATAGGTACTTGTTGGTTTGCCGCTGATGCTGAATGACCATGTTCTTCTCATGAATGGTCTCCAGCAGAGCCGTGGCCAGAGACTTCAGGTCACTAATGGACTGTGAAGTGACTGGGAGACTGCAGCCATTCTCCTCAGAAAGCAGCAGCTCTTGAACTGTAAACACATTAGCTGGACCTTAATGTCTACATAGTATTACTTGAAATAACTGTAAATAAAATATTATTTGTGTAGTTTGTATTTTAGATAAGTTTCATGTTTTACCTTGTTTAGCAGAAAGGACACCTGTTAAAGCACTGCTATTAGACTTGCCGTAGACTTTGCAGTTCTTTTTGCTTTCCAAAGCACTCTGAAATAAAACACATGATTGTGTTCTTTACATAAGAATATAGAGTAAAATGAATCCTTAAAAAATGCAAGTTAATTGTTTATGAGCATGTAAACATGCAATAAATACCTTGTACTTCATCACGTTTGATTTGAGGAGACTGACCTCCTCCTGAAGCTGCATAAGCCGCTCATGAAGATATCTAAAGCAACAAAAATGACCAAAAAAAGATATTCTGAAGACTTCAACTAGATAATCAGATACCGCATGACATGACTAGCTAAAATTAGCACGAACAACATCAGATGGACACCTTTTTAAAGGGCCATGACACCCCCACTTTCGGTTAAAGTCTACTTCAGAATTTTTTCAAAAGATGCATGATTAATGGGCGTGGAGCTCCGCGAGCATCGGGCAGGAGTGGGCGTGGCCAGCAGGGGAGAACGTGAGCGAACAACTGTTGTAGTCAATTAGCTCACAAAATGAGACAAACCATGAGGAGACGCATGAGTTTATATTTTACAAAGTTAAAATGCGAAGAAATGAACAGTGATTTAATGCCCTGCTACATTTGTTATTCGTAATTTCATATACACATAACCACAATTTATATCATTATAAAGATGTGTTCATGTAAACACTATAAATGAGGACTTCTTCCTCAATCCCTGTATCCAGCAGACTTAGTGCAGCAGGTCTCCTGACCTGTCTATTTTAACCATTAGCCCTGCTGGTAATCTGGAGGATTTAGGCGAACACAGCAGCACAGTGATGTGTCTGAATGTGAACGAACTCCTGATAAAAGACAGCGTCCGCCATTCTCTAATTCTCGTGCTGCTCTCCTGACAAAAATGCTAGCAGCACACACACAGCTTTGCTGTATGATCGGCCCTGACAAGATCGCGGGGGAAAACATGCAACAAACCCCGTGGATGATGGAAACAAAAGCATATGAGCCTTCATGAACGGCTGAATACTGTGGCGTGTCTCTCAGCTCGGGCTTGACTCTGGCAGGTCTCATGAATAATTAAGCAGCCGGCTCTTCTCATAGGATAAGAAAACTCCGATTTGAATAATAATGAGAAACCGACGCGTCATCATTGCACTTGCAGTACTGCGCTACGTCGCCGATTTTGATCCCGCCCCAAAAATCATTTTAAACCCGGAAGTTGAAATTAGCTGACAAAAGCTCAAAATTATCCAGTTTTCCCCACAATTAAAGCTGATAGGTGCTAACATTGTCTTAACTGATGCTCAACACACACAAATCTGTTAATATTTAAAAAAAAAAAAAGTTCTCCAGTGTGTCCTGAACCTTTAAAACCGTCACATCACTGATTGTTATGCTCCCACCACACCACTAGAGGTCAGTCTTACTAAAAATCTGGATGCTGAAAGGCTCAAAACGTTAGCATTTTATAAACTTGCTTGTTTTTTAAATATTCAAATTGGATTTGGTTAAATGCTTGAAATAAGGTATGAAGTAAATTATATTTTATGTCTGTTTAAAAAGTTTCTTTAGCTTGTGTAATAAGGTGGTTGCTAACAAGTGATTAAATGAGACCATAAAGGTTGTCTATTAAAAGACTTCAGTTCACACCAAACTGAAAAAACATCAACTCGCTGGTCTGCTTTTACTCCCTGGTGTTTTGAAAGCTGTTGTACACTTGCTGAAGGTGACAATGAAGTTTTGTGACCAAGGTGTAGTTTGGATATAGCGTCCCTTTTAATCTCTTTCAATAAATTGTTTATAAGCTTCAAAATTCATAAATGTTGTGTTAATCTTTAAGGATTATTACAACAAATAAAACACCCTTAAATTATAGTCTCCTATAACCCAAAAGTAAATAGAAAAATCTACTGGGTTTTATCAAGAGAACAAGGGTGATGCTAACATTTATAAAGTGGCTGATATACAAACATGTCTCTTTTTTAGCACTCTATATTCACACCACATTCACATTAAATACCCAATTAATAATAAATCTCGGCATGTGTGGTATAACTATTTTATATATTACATACTGCAGATGCAAAAACACCGACCTGTTCTCCATACACAGAGCATCTATATCCAGGATTCGATTCTCATGGCTGCCCAAGATGTGGTTAATTTCCAGATTGAGTCTGTGAGCTTTCTCCTGGTACACATTACGCTCTGCTCTCACATCCTGAAGTTCATCTGTGGCTGCCTTTAAGCTTTGTTCCAGCGCTTCAGTCTACAACACCAGAAGGTTAGGACACAGAACAGACCATTTTTATTGTGTCATTCAAAAAGTTATGAACAATTTTGATGCAAGTGTCTAATTTTACATTTTTTTGATAGCGTAATAGAGCTCTATTGATTTTGACAGACTTTTTATTTCGTAAACGAGGTGAAGGCATGGGCGTTTTCTGATTGTTCTTTTGTACTATTGCGTATCATAACTCCAATTCACCAAGCCGCTCTCATGAGACAATCACATAACTGGAAAACAAAAAGTACGAATGTCCGCATAATATTCTCATGGCCAGTGTGCATGAATGTTCTCATATTATGCATTTTACACTGTATATATATATATATATATATATATATATATATATATATATATATATATATATATATATATATATATATATATATATATATATATTCTGGCAGTCTGTAGAAGATTTTATTCTAAATCGCAATTTTAAAATGAAAACACATTAGCGTAAGTTTTAAATCCAAAGTTTGAATCTAATTCAACATGTGAGGAAAGCCGAGAGCACCAATGCACCTGTTCTCGAGCTCTTTCCAGCTGCTGAACGAGATCTTCTCTCTCGTGGGCTGGAAAATGTCGAGTTCCCACCTCTTCATCCCCTAAACGTTGCTTTGCGATGGTCATCCTCAACAGCTGTGGGATGGAAACACTGCATATGTCTATATAGTATGGACCATGATCAAACGGTCACTACACATTGACAAGTCAAGCAAAGCAATGTCATGACGTGTTTGAAGTAGAGCCCGTACCTTGTTATCCCCATGCACCTCAGCTAAACGCTGCTTCAGTTCTTTCAGCTCCTCGCTCAGCTGTTTGTTGTGCTCTCGTGAGTCTCTCAGTAACTGGGCCAGATTGACCTGTGGTAAGTTAAACATCCATTCTACAACACATTCAACTTTTCAATGCATAATAAAAACTTAACAACTTAACAAACTAAATAGATGCTTTACATATATAAAGCATCATCTAACGGGCATCCAATAAGGCATTTGTGACCCTAGACCACAAAATCAGTCGTAATCGTCAGTATTTTGAAATTGAGATTCATACAGTAGAGAAAATAAGCATTGAAACGTGACAGTTTTTCTCAGAAAACATATTTCTAAAGGTGCTGTTGACTTGAAATTCTCACTGGATGTTGATAGCAACCAAAGAAACGTAAGTATGCAAAAAACTAAAAAAATCGAATTAGTTTACAAATGAAGTTATGTGTAATAAAATGACACGGAAAAAGTATTGAACACATGAAGAAAGGGAGGTGTAAAAAGGCAGTAAAAGCCCAGACAGCAGCTGAAATCTCTTAGTAGTTCTTCAGCAACCCTCTGCCCTTTGTCATTGTAAATAAATATCTGATGCTTCAGTCCAACATATACATTATAAAGATGATGAAGATGAAACCAGAGTGGACATTTCAGCAAGACAATGATCCGAAACACAGCCAAGGAAAATGTCAAACGCTTTCAGAGAAAGACAATCAAGCTGTAGAATGACCCAGCCAATCACCTGACTTGAATCCAACAGAAAACACTAAGTAAAGATTAGATTTGAGAGACGAGACCCACAGAACCATCAAGATTTTTACACTCTGTTGAGGTCTGTGAAAAAACTCACACCTGAACAATTCATGTGACTTGTGACATGTTTAAGCTGCCATCAGCAAAAAAAGCCTTTTATCTAAAGTATTAAACGCTTTCAGTAGTTCAGTACTTTCTGCTTGTGTCATTTCACTGTTATTACACATTACCTCATTTTTCAGATTTTTTAGTTTTGTTTTATTTTTATGTTTGTATTGTTTGGGTTTTTACCAAAGTCTGGTACAATTCCATGTTAAAAGCTCCTTCAGAAATATTATTCACATAAAAAAGCATGACGTGTTCAATACTTATTATCACTGCTGTACATCATCTGAAATGTATGGTTTGTTGGGAATGGACATTATTTGGCTGAGATACAACTATTAGAATATCTGAGAGTTCATTCATTCATTCAATTTCTTTTTCGTCTTAGTCCATACCTGCTAACCGGGAAGATGTGTCTGTGTCCAGTACTTTACAGAGGCTGGAAAAGCTAAGAAAATGGAAGAAGTATCTGTGTCCAGTACCATTTGGAGACTCTGCAGGTGCTGGAAATTCCAAAAAGTGGGGAGAGTGGCACCTGAAGGGGTGCCTGGTGTAATAGATTGTACCAAACAACTGAGGACCGGGGAAAGGAAGTGGAATTATGGGAGTTTTCCGGGAGAAAAGGCAAAACGGGAGATAGGTCTGAAATACAAGAAACTCCCGGGAAAAAACGGACTGTGGGCAAATATAGCTTAGTCCATTTATTAATCAGGGGTGACCATAGCGCAATGAGCCACCAATTTATCCAGCATATGTTTTATGCAGCAGATGGCCTTCCAGCTGCAACCCATCACAGGGAAACATCCACACACACACCCATTCACAAACATACACTACGGACAATTTAGCTTACCCAATTCACCTACAGCTCATGTCTTTGGACTGTGGGGGAAACCAGAGCATCCGGAGGAAACCCAAGCAAACACGGGGAGAAAATGCAAACTTCACAGAAATGCCAACTGACTCTGAGAGTTCAATACAAATTAAAATATTGATAAAATTGCCTTTAAATGAGTCTAAATCAATTGCTTAGCAAAGCATATTACTAATCAAAAAATCCGTTTTTACATATTTATGCCTTCTCACTTGCAAGTCGCTTTGGGCAATAGGCATCTACTAAATGAATAAATGTAAATTTAAATATTTAAAGTAGGACACTTACAAAATGCTTCATGGAAGATGATTTTTTTCTTAATATTCTAATGATTTCTGTCATAAAGAAAACTATTTTTGGCCCCTATAATGCATTTTTGGTTATAACAACAATAGACTGGTTTTGTCGTCCTGGGTCACATACTTAAAAAGGAGAAAAGCATACTTGGTTTCTTTTTTCAGGTGGCAGCGAGGGGTCACCATCCTGTCAATTAGACATAAAATGATATAAAACAGTTAAGCAGTTACATTTAAACTTTTTCTCAAACGTGCATCACAAAGCTGAACCCATGCAAGCCAAGCATAACTGATTTAAATGTATATTCAATTTAATTCATGTTTATTTATATATAAACAATATGTATTGTTCTTGGTCAGGCATCTGCCAATAAAGCAGCTTTACACCTGCCACGCCCCTCCCTTGCCCCGCGCTGCTCGCGCCTCTGCAACTGCGAGTGCACAGACGAGTTCTGCTACAGAGATCGCGGGAGATGTGCATAGATGTATACACTAGATATCGCATAGGGACCCTGAGCATGCGTTAATAACGCCACCATATTTGTACAGTGCTCCCAGGACAAGTGTCATACAACCGCACTAGTCAAGACGTTTTATTATGTGAAGATGCTGGACTTTAGCGCTCTATGGGTGTAGTCACGAGCAAACATAGAAAACAAAGCACAAAGGCAGAACATTTCATAGGTAACATTTAGTTTTTTACATTTTTGTATGTTATGAACTTTTATGCTAAACGGTTAACGTTATTGAGTCATTGATATAGTGAACTGCATTCACTATAACATAAAACTATAAGTCTCGTAATTAAAAACAAATTGCATACTGACGTCTGGAAAAACTCCCGATCATAGATATATGTGTATATGTGTAATTCTCTGGCTCTGGATGGCCACAGTCCTCCACTGCAGCTTGGTCCCGCATTCTTTTCAAAGGAGCGCTTCCCTGTACTAAAATGGCGGCTCTATTGACGCATTCCTTCAAATAGACAACAACAGGGTAGGCGACATCTAATGCATATATCTATGGGAGATGTGTAGCAAAAGTCAGAGCGCGAGAGATTTGTAGTTGTACTGACGAATCTGAGAGGTTGTGAGTCCCTGTGGTTGTAGAGCGAAGATGCAATCAACTTTGCCGTGCACACGTGTCTGTCATTTTGTATTTGTGAATGACACTTTAGAAATACACAACTAATAATCTGCAACTTCTAATTCAAAACACAAGTGCGCTGATTGTCGTGCGTGTGTGCAAATTGAGGGATTCAGCTGTTCACATCAGAGCTGTGAGTGTACATTTCAACCCACACACACAAATATTATTATCACAAGTGCTCACATTTACATTTGCAAGCTCTCGAGTATTGCTGCTGAATTACCTTTATAAAACAGCTTCACATAGAACTTCTAGTAAAGTCCAGATTCAGAGTTGAAGTTCAGTTTAGTTTTATTTCAGTTTAGAGCTGCACAATTAATCATTAAAAGATCGCAATCTCGATTCGACCCCCCAGACGATCTTAATTCAGCAATTCTACGATTCTGCCAATCATATTTTCAAGTTCAGGAGAGAAGAAAAGGCGGCTGCACGAGTCTTTTCATTGTTTCACATACGTTGCTCAGTGACATTGACACCTCCAAATGATGTTGAATGAGTCACGTAATGTATAAGGTAAAATTCACCTAAAAAGGTCATTTTTGTCTTCATATAATGATGTTTTTGCGGCCGGGAAATCACACGTGAAGTGAGCTGCTGACCGTGAGCTGTTATCACAGAAAGGGCGCGCGCGCGTCTACTTTACTGAACAGAACCTGCATATGTTGCGAGTTACAGGTTATACAGTTGTAAATAATATTCTGTTTGTGGCACAGAGTGATTGTTTGGGAGCCGCGAGCGAAGTATCAACAAGCACTTAGCAGTCAAAATGAAACCGAAAGTGTGCACTTCATTTAAATGATCATATCGCATTTTAGAGTTATGATTACGGCAAGCATTTGATATGTTTTTTCTTTCATAGCGAGCCCACAGTTGTACATGAAAATAAATGTTTAATATGTCAGAATAACTACTCTAGCCTATATATTGTTGAATATAATCTGATAATGGCAAATGTCTGATTTTACCAGTAAATAAATTTGTCTAATATGAGAGATTGCAAGCATATATCTCAAACATAATAATTCAACATCATAATTATTATGAGTAGAATATAATTATTTATAAAAACCAGTAGACCTACACATAATATTATTATCGAGGTTGTGCCATAAGTTTGTTTTTACCATATTTTTTTTACATCTACAGAATCGTGAGAAAATCGTGATCTTTATTTTAAGCAAAAAAAAAATCGCGATTCTCATTTTAGCCAGAATCGTGCAGCTCTAGTTCAGTTTAGTGTGGTTTAAATTCTATATCCTGTTATTGTTTCTTAAAATAACTGTTCATGCAGTAGAAAAGGCCCTAGATTTACTTTTACATCTGCATAAATAGTAGTAATAACTACTGATTTTACAATAAAGTATTGTCAAGCAAACTAGTCAGTAAATTAGCAAATTTTCTATCATTTGAATCTTTTAAAGAAAGCCATTTAATTAAATAGATCATACTTTAACTTATGTGCTGGTTTTAACTTTTTACTTTTACATTAGTGTTTCATTAACTTAAAGGTAATGTAAAAGATTAGCATATAATAGGAGAAGAGAAGACATACTATGAGCTCTCTGTACTTTTTCTTCAGGCCTTGGTGGCGCTCACGGAGCTGGTTTGCCATCAGTTTGAACTGATCCCTTTCCTGCTGGCAAGTGTCCAGTTCTTTCGATAAGATCAGCAGTGCCTCCTTCTTACTCTCCAGCTTTCTTTTGCACACCAGGAACTGGGCACAGAAAGAAAACAATAGGGTTTTTATTGCTTCGACTCAATACATTAGTCACCACTGCAGAAAAAAAAGAAAACAAGGATCAAAGTGGCTTCTAGCAAAGTTAGAGTATATTTTCCAGCAAAAAACCCTCAGATTTGACTCCAAGACTGAATTGTACATTTTAAATACTTACAATGCAGACATTTCTACTGATGCTAAAATGATGACGCATTTCACGTTTCAAACTTTTCACACAAATCTAAAGATTGAAATAATGAACCATAATTTATCATTCATTTTGGATTGTGAGAGAAACCCACACGAACACAAGGAGAACATGCAAACTCCACACAGAAATGCCAACTGACCCATTTTGGTCTAACCAGCGACCTTCTTGCTGTGAGGAGACAGTGCTAGCCACTGCACCACTAGGATTAAACGGTTTACTGGTCCTATGGTAGTATCGTGATACTATGGCTCTAAAATACTGGCGATGCCACTGTTTTAAGGTTTTAAGGTTGCATGTTTTCTGATGTTTTCTGACATTTCAAACGCACATTTGAATCAGTTCATTTCTGTTCCTCTCAATAGGATTTAGTAGCTACAATTGCAACAATCTTTTGAAAAGAGCGACTCACAAAGTTAAATTTTGAATTACTTTGTTGGATTGTTAGGACTGAAAAAAAAAACAATAGATGAGAAACCCAAAATAGCAACAGGAAAGATTGAAACAATTTTTGACCACCTCATAAAGCCAAATTTTCTAGGAAAAATTTTACTTTTGTAACAAATTTAATTTGGTTTAATTTATCTTTATTTTAACATACTTTTTGTTGGTCAGGTACCAACAAAATAAAAAGAATCAATAAATTGTAGGTGAAGTGACATTCAAATAATTTGCATTAAATTTAAGACCTATTATAACATGTAAAATATAGTACATTTAACAATTTTCTTTATAAATGGAGTTATGAATTACAGTATCGCAATACTACTTGTTATCGTGATACTTAAGCTGGTATAGTATCGTAGGATGAATTAATGATATTGCGACATTCCTAATACTTACTCATCATTTATTTGGTGATTCCTGACATTATAAAAAAAAGTATTTAATTAAACAGCAGTTTTTGAGGCTTCAAATTAAAATAATCTGCATCTTAACAGTTTAAGTTAGATCATTATAATATAATTTAGGTAATTTTGTGACCCCATAAATTCATTTTTAATATTTTTAAGGAATCAACCAGACATTTGGCAACAGTACTTGAACATGTTCTTGAATCTATTTAATATAGCCTAAATTTATTAAAATAATTATGGAAATACATACAAAGTACATGCAGGTCTGTTATTTACTCTAATTTGTTTAGATGTAAATGCTCTGCTAAATTAGAGATTCATGACAATAAACACAAACCTCTGCTGAATGTGCAGACGTATAATTTGTCGATATTAAGTGTTGTCCTGTAATTGAGGTATAGTTGGATATATATTACACATTCAAACTTTCTCCTTAATATTATATTTTTAAATTATTATTATTTACATTTTTTAAACAAGGAAAGCACATTAGCATCCAAAGACTATCGAAGTACAACATTGTTCACAGTCAATTAAATAGTGCTAATGGTGTCTTGAAGTCATACTTGCATGTGATTTAGACCAAATAATCAAAGTACCATGGTAAACCATATAGGGAGGGTGTCACAAGTTGTCATTCAACAAATGTGCGAATATAAAACCAATTTTACCTTAATTATCCTGTACTGTATTTCAATTAATGTATCTGAAGAACTGCTTCATATAAATGTCCTGAATTCATCTTCAAGGATGTTGACGAAGAGAAAGATTAAGTTAATCCCTCTGTCGATCATGTTGTGTCCTACACTGCGTATTTTAGCTACTATTGTTCAAAGAATTTAAAGATGTAATGGGAAAAGTACTAACGTTATCATTCGATGAAACAACCAAGCTGTCAAGATGCAGTATCAAAACACGGTTACAGTAAGCGAAATCACACGTCTGTAAATCAGCAAATATGACAAATAGTTTTTATAAAATTACCTCCTTATACTGTCAACACCTCTAGTCGTGGTTTTCATTAAAAAAACACCTGATATGGTTAATGTGTGCATCCTCGGTATTGCAGTGCTGATAGTATGATTCATAGAGTGAGCGTGAGGCATCAATATGTCTGCGTTTCCTACCTCATTCACCAGACCCTGCCAATCACTTTCGCTTCTCCTGGAAGGATTCATTTTCGGACAGGTTATAATCTCCTAAAAAAATCTGTCTGTTGCAAGAATTGTCACGTTGTAAGCATCTGTTGCGACGAGGATGTCACGATTACATGTTTCGGATTTCATCAACATTGCGTAGGCTACATCACTTCCGGCTGGGATGATGATCCGCCAGCAGCTTTAAACAGGGATGAAGTGACGGTGCTGCATAAAATATAACAAATGTGTCAGTTGTAATGTAGATTTTTACGGTAATTGTCCCAGAACTTGCTGTAAATGCATTTTCGCTGCAGTATATTTGTTAACAGCCTGTAAACTTAATGTGACGAATTTCGTAAACGCACACACATAGTTCAGTTCAGTTTTCAACGTAGAAAACCTTCGATGGGTCTGACAAGGGAAAATCTTGCACGTTTAGTTTAGGAAAACCATGGTTATCTTCAAATTAAGTATTCATATATATATATATATATATATATATATATATATATATATATATATATATATATATATATATAACTTGACATTAATTTTTTTTTCTCATCACCACACTGGTCATTTTCACAAGACAAAATTATGTTGGAAACTATTTCATATACTCAAATTTGACTTTTGCGTGCTAAAAAGTACTTGAGTAAGGGACGTTTTACTTAATTTGGGTCATCAAAACTCCGTCTACCAATATTATGATATAGGTAGCCTATATCTGCTGTATTCAATCTAAAACCTACAGTAGGTTGACATAAAAGCAAAACAACACCCATATCTTGTCATAGGACATTTTATTAAACAAATTTTTGAATAACAGTAAGTTCTTGACATGGTAAATATATAGTAAATCTGCTGGTTTTAAACATACAGAATAATAATAAATACAGTTATGTAGCTATAACATTACCGTTATATCTTAGGACACATCTGATTAACTTTTCATTACCTACACCAAATGTTAACTAATGATGGTACATTATAACAACTATTTATTTGTTAAACTACTGTATTGTCAAACCATGTTGCATACAAATGCATTCAACAGATTTATATGACAGTGTATTGCTGTAGAGGACAAATAAAACATGAGACAGGTGTTTGGAAAGAGTATAGTTTATTTTGTTTGACCTGCAAACTTATCTAAACAAGATAAACTTTCAGAAAACAGCCCAAAACATTATAATGTGCGCGCTCGTGAATATAACCAGCGGTTGTCTTCAACTGTTATCTTCAATGGTTGTCCTTCTTTGCTCAACAACTCAGCTGAAAAACAAAGCAAAACATTACAACAGTCAGACATAGAGCAAAGAGCATTGAATCACCAAGAGGCGACACTCTAGTGCAATTTGGGAAACAGACACTAGATAGCGCGGCCATCATTTCATATCAACACTTTTGATAGTAAGTGTTGTTTTTTCGTCTCTCAGTTTTAACGCGCTTGTTGAATAAATTAATTAAAAACAAGAACGTTCTATTGAGTGTCACCTCTTATTCATTCTAAGCTCTTTGCATAAAGTTATATCATAACAGTTACCATGGTTTCTATTTCAAACTATAGTAAACTAAAGTTTGAAACTATCGTTTAAAATAGACGATGAGTGGGCCTCGCTGCTCCCACCCACCATAACCCTCACAGCGAGGTCCCACTACCGGCCTCCCGTGTTTCCCTGAGCTTGTTTGTTCCCTCCCTAGGGCTCAAAAGCGCCTCGCCCCAGGGAGTGCACGAGTAAACCGGGCGCCAGGCCGTACCAGTGTTCACTGGATGTTGCTCGGCAGCACATTTCGAGCAACAAACACGTAATGTTTTTCGCGATATTGCGTTTATGTACGCAAACCGCAAGCAACTATAGCACAGACGGGCCCGAGTGAAGCTTCACGAAGCGGACTTCGTGAGATTGGCGTGGCTCCACTCGTACCGTCTGTATTGAACTCACCTTTGTCAAGTACAAACAGCAACACCGAACGAACTGACAACACTGAGAGCCGACGAGCTTTATAGGAATGCAGATGCAAATTTTTACAAGACACGTCACTGCTGTGAGTCTCGTTGTCATGGTGAGCGCTGAAGAGGACTCACCTCATTGGAGCAGTCACAGACTCGGGAATCTGCGTCACGGCGAGTTGCAGTCTGCTGTGGACAAAAAACATATTAAATATATTAAATATATATTTTTACATTTTTGGTGCTGTGTAATATTCTAGGATGCAGTAGAATATGGAGACAGATGAATATAATTGGGTATATGCCGAGCTAGTGTTGTTCCCATACTTACAAACTTCCGGTGACCTGTTATTGTGATTTTTTTTTTTTCATTTTATACGGTTCCTTTTACAGCATCGATGTTGTAATGTAATTAAAATACATTCAGTTAAATAAGCTTTGGCATTCATTTAGTTATTCAAGTGTAAAACGAGACAAAAGGCTTTTTACTCGCACTCGCACTCGCCCGTCAGAATCAGCAGGCTAGCGCAGAAGCTCCATTGAATATACTGGGGTAAAATAAATGCTCATATTATAAAGACATGGCAGGGAAACATGTCTTTTTAAGATTTCTTTTTGGCCTTTTTGCCTTTATTAGATAGGACAGTGTTGAGACAGGAAGACAAGTGGTAGAGAGAGGGAGGGAGGGGGGGGGGGGGGGGGGGGGGGGGGGGGGGGTTGGGGTAGGGAAATGTCCTCAAGCCGGGATTCGAACTCACGACGCGCTATTGCACCATGTGTCGGCGCGCTAACCACTAGGCTATTGCACCGACAGGAAACATGTCATTTAATGCTGTCCTTCTTGTACGATCTGTGGCCCACTTTATATCGGATATCACTCAGCCAGTGGAGATCACTGATTTTTAAAGAAAACAGACCTTAAACGCGCAGATTTTTCCATTGGCATAAAGTTCACTATATATATATATATATATATATATATATATATATATATATATATATATATATATATATATATATATATATATATATATATTATATAGTATTGTTATTATTATATTATTATTATAATTATATAGTTATGTAAGACATGTTCCACAATCAGTCAACTTTATAAAGCACCGTATGCATAAAAGTATAAGAGATTCAGTTGTAATGTAGCTTTTTACATTATGTGTCAAAAATATATATATCAATTTGCTATAAATTCATTTAGCTGTAATGTATTCGTTAACACCCTGTAAACTTGATCTGACAAATCTTGTACAAACATTAAACATGGCTTTATCACACACACAAAAGCCTGCCACTTGATCACTGAATTATTCTGTTTATCAAACTTTAAATTGCTGTCCAAATTCACTCCCAATTGTTTAACATGGCTAAAATATGACGAAAAGGTAAGATGATTTGCTCATTAAGGTTTGAATTGCCAAACACAATACACTCTGTGTAGAGATTGTGTACCTGAAGAGTCTGAAGCAACCGGGAGATACATTTGAACATCATCAGCATATGGAGACATTATGATTTATCATGACTGAACCTAATAGCAGCATGTATAATGAAAATAAAACCACAACCATTTGTATATATCATTCAGATAACATTTTTATATATGATACTAAATATTTAAAACATTAGCATTGTTTTATTACAGTAAAACTAAAACATATTGTTGCTGTACCTAAACCACAACACAAATTCTCATAAGTTTTGCTACACTAACCTAAGCTTAACCAAAATATTTCAAGAAAAATTGTGGTTATACAAACCTTAATACAGCTGATAAAAAATGGTTATTACAAATTTACTATAGCCTAATAAATCTGCCACAATTACACACACACACACACACACACACACACACACACACACACACACATATATATATATATATATATATATATATATATATATATATATATATATATATATATATATATATATATATATACTACTTACATCAAAGATATTTAGTGTGTATGCTTGCATCTTGCATTTTCTGCTGATTCAGTAAACTTGCTCTGGTCTGCTTTATTTATCAAACGCAAGTGCCCTGTCACTAAGAATGATGCTGCTGACTGGCTGGTAAAGCGATCCTTGTGAACATAAGCAGTTTCTCACCATCAGGAATGAAGTGTCATCTGGAATATCAATTGTCATGTGATTATTTTTAAATTAAATCTGTGTAAATATTAAGAGCACAATAATAGTTTATTATTTGTATTTTTTGGAAATTGATTTGCATAATCAGTTGCTTTTTATGTATAGAATAACCTTTTTATGTAGTAAAACATGGTTAATTTTCATTAGGACATGCAATTGTCCATTAAACAGACTGAAAATGCATATGACAACACAAGAATAAATGAGCAGATCAATATAAGATATTTTATTTATTGTCATTAATATAATTTCAATTGTACATTCAGTATATTGCTCAGCCATTAAACTGACAAAAGAATCATCATCTGTAAAAAATAATCATACTAAAATAAAACATTTCTAAGGCTTTCATTTGACAAAGGCAATAACACTGAGGGTCTCTACTGAATAATAGCACTAGTCAGCACCAGTGGCATGCTTGCATAAAGTCAAACCAGCTCATTAGGATAAATTAGCTTGAAGCTGACAAGCTTAAGTCCACAGCTTCTTAGATTAAAGCCTGAGTCCCTACCTTTGGTCAACCTGATATATCACAAAGGAACTATTTAAAGGGCCCTGATATAATAAAACAGTCCTGTATTGTTGACATCTGAATAAATTAAGCTGCAATGCATTAGTTTTTATACTTTAATAGAAAAAGTTGCATAAATAGCTTTTGCAAGACAGATAGAAGATAGTGCTGTGCACAAGGTTTCGGCCTTTTTGTTGACAAAACATTACATTCATAGATATAAAGGTTACATGTATTGTTATATTAAAGGATAGAATCACTGTAAAACCCAAACAGTTAAGGTAACCCAAACTATTTGAGGAAACCAATTGCATCAAACCATTTAAGTTCAAAAACTAATCCTAATGAGTACTGTGAACTTAATCCATTTGAGTAAATGAAGCAATTAGAGCACTGTAAAACTCAATCAATGAAGAGAACTCAAACCAACTGGGTACTGTAAAACCCAATAAGTTAAGGCAACTCAAACCGATTGCTACAAACCATTTGAGTTTAAAAAAAAGAATCTATATGAGTACTGTGAACTTACTCAATTTAAGTTAAAGTAATGAAGTATTTAATTAACTCAATACCTTCATCAACACTGAGTTCAAAACTCTTTTCAAAAGAGTAGAATTAACTTTCAGTCAATTTTGAGTAAACAACACACATTTCATTTGGTAAAGTGGACTGCAGGGTTTTACAGTGTTCTTTGTTTAGCATTTGACCAGATAGAGCAAGTAACAGCATATGCCTTATTTGCTATAATCCACTAAAATATGTTCAAAAACCTTGGTTTTGCCTTTGAAGCTAGTGGCTAGCACAAAATCACGCTGGTCTGTGGACAGAGCTGTGAATGAGCGTGGCCACTGAACATACACATCCCTGAACTTGATGAAACTCTGGTTCTCCTCATCCCACCTGAAGATCTGGGAGAAAGAATAATCACTGCTCAGGATCAAATAGTGCTGCTCTTTGAACTTGACTGGCTGTAATACTGTGGCGCCGCGTGAAGGGAAGCCCTGCACTTCTTCAAAGTGTTTCCCGGTCCACTTCATGACTTTTGAGTCACCGATGTAGCAGGCGAGGGCAAGGTGGAGAACACCATTAATCCTAAAGGACTTCACGCTGACAATGTCCTCCATATTTGCTATCTCATCGAGGAGAACGAACTTCTGGCTGCTCTTGTTCCACTGGTAAATAACAGGAACCTGTGAGCGACTCACCAGTATGAGAACTGATTTGCCATCTAAATCAAGGAACTCTGCATCAGTGTCTCGAAACCACTCGTGAAGGAACTGGTATGGGTAGAAGCCGGTTTCGTTCCATTTAAACAGAGTGGTCATTCCAGCTTTGGAACTGTCCACTATAAGGAAGAACCAGTCGTCTCCAATCTGGAAGACCTCAATGTCATTTGGCTTGGACACATTTAGCATTTCAACTGCCTGAAACTTGGTGAATTTATTCTGTGCTTGGTCGTATTTGTAGACAAGGGAGCCATCGAAGAGCTGGAGGACAATGACAAACGCCTGCTCGTTGATTAAAACAGATCGGCACCCTACAGCAGACCGACCTGAAACATAATATATTAAGAGAATGAAACAAACTTCTATACCTGTTCATCATTTAGACAAATGATTATGGAGTCAAACCTGTGATGTCATCAAAAGGCCTGAATTTTGTCTCAATGTGATCCCATTCCATGATGATGCAGCTGTCTGAATTTGGAACCGCCATAGCCACATATATATCATCTTTATGAGTAAAGATGTCAGCAGACATTGACTGAGTATTCAATATCTGATGCTGAACAAAATCTGAAGGGAAAAGATTCAGACATTTTTTCACTGAACAGTTCAGTTCTTTTCAACATATCAAGATATTTGTGGGCAAGATTCAACTAAAACTAATCAGAGATATCGGAGGAACAGAAATAGTTACCTGTGGAGACACACTTGCTGTGTTTTTCTGGGACATCCTTTAATAGGACACCCTTCATGGCCGATGGGCTGGCACAGTAAACATCTGAGATTGTGGCATTGGATCGCTTCAACCACAGCATCAGCCACATGGACTCACAGTCACAGTGAAACATGTTTCCTCGCAGGTCTCTGTTTATTGGGCAAGAATTCATTAGAACAACATACAAGGCATAGCATAAGACCATTTTGAGAGATGTAAACAAAAACAATGGTCCCAGCATATTTCCTGTTTTACATTTTTAATTTCTATAGCTTCCGAGAATCCAAAAAGAGCCACATATTGATAAATAATGTTATGGTAGCTGATTTGCTTCTTTTTATAGTTAAGAAAGAGTTTGATAGCAAGCAGGAAATGTTCATGGGCCATGACCACATTGAAATGGTCAATAGATCATATTTTTGGTGCATTTTAATAAAACAGTTTTAATTCAATAAAATAAGAGCTTTGTTAAGAATAGAAATTAAACATTTAATTTTAGACAAAATATTGCAGAAAAACGACAAACTACAAAATTTACACCAAAACTGTGTATTTTTCCATATTTTTAAAATTATAACATATTAATGTGCATGAATATATTAATTTAATTTAATAATTTGCAAGTACTAAACATTAATTTGCATGTACTAATTTTTGTACCCTTATTCAGAGTTACTTTGTTAGATAAGCTAGTATTGATTAATCTGAAGTATATGCACAAATATAATATTGTAAAGCAGCCTATATGGAAAATAATAGTTCAAAAGAGAGATCTGTGAGAGGTGTACTTATTTATGTTGAGCACTGTGACCATATCTACATTATTTAAAAGAATAGTTCACTCAGAATGAAAATTGCCCTAAAATGTACTTATCTTTTCCAAAGCCATCGTTGACTTTCTTCTTTCAGATGAACACAGTCTAGTTTTACATTGTATCCGGCCTCTTGTATAGTTGTGTTGGCTAGTGGCAATATTTTGAAGCTTTCAAAGTAGTTCCCATGAGGTTAATTTGTGTTTTAGATTAATGTATTTTTTTTTTTTTTTCAAATTTAAATTAGAAACTCAAATCAATTACAAACATTCTCAACAACTTCTTGGCTGACCTCTGATTCGACATCAGAAACATGAAATTGTCCACATTCAGTTAGTTACTGGCTTTTATATTTATACTTGTTTGTCTTCTCTGACTGAAGATTCTGATAGGAATGTATCTTACCTCATAAATCAAGTCAGAGGTCAGCAAAGACATTATCAAGAACATTATTGACAGCTGCCAAAAGTCAATGATTTAAGTTTATAATTTAAAAATGCAAAAAAAAAAAAAAAAAAAAGCTACATATACACATCAGTCTTCTTCATAAGATGTGCTAACCCCTTGGTGGCAGATGGATTTATGGGGTCATTTCATTTTTAAAGTGAACTATTCCTTTTATTTCATTGTGTTTTTCCCATATGGCTCAGCATGGTATATACACTCACCAGCCATTTATTTGTTACACCTCTTTGACTGCTCGTTAATGAAAAATTCTGATCAGCCAATCATATTTCACCCTGTTGTATAAAATGCCTCAGAAATGTCTTGATAATGTCAGAGAAACATTTGAGTTGACTGTAAGCAAACAGTAACTCAAATAACCACTCATTACAATCAAGATCTGCATAAGAGCAACTCTGAACACACAAAACATGAAAAAAAACTTGAAGCAGAAGAGCTACAGCAGCAGAAGACACACCCGTGACACTGCTGTCAGCTGAGAACAGCAAATACGCAGCCTGATATATGTTGAAAAAGGTTTGTCTGGGCTATTTCTGATGTTTTATTCAGATATTAGGGTCAACATTTGGCAAATAAACAACATGCTGCATTGTGTCAACAGTTCAAGATGGTGGTGTTATAATAATGTGACGTTTACTTGGGACACTTTGGGACCCTTTACCTACTTAGTACCAACTGAGCATATGGAAACCACAGATCACTTCAGTTTTGTGTGTTTTCATGATGCATCATCAGTCATCCAAGATGTAGAGCAGTGAACCTAACAAATCTTGCGTATTTTACTGATTACAGCTGCTGACAATGATATGGTCAATGTTTTCATCTGTACTAATCGATTGGACCAGAAAAAAACTTTTCGAGCACTGAAGACCGATTAAACTCATACCACATCAAGCAGAATTTAGCATTTTGAAGTCAGTTTGTCATATATTGTATACCTTTTTGTCTGCTTACTAAGTCATTTAGCAACTTCCACACATTTCTCAGTGTCTTAGATAGCTTAAACAAGCAGAACATCGTATTTAGCGGTAGATTACTGTGCAAAGCAGGTCTTTATATTTGAGTATCTCCATCATGGCCAGGTTGCAAATCTCAAACCATCTTAAAGTTTCTTAAGATGACAGTGAGTTTGCTATGCTCTTACGGCCTCCACAGCCTACAGATCTCTCAATCTAATAAAGTACTTTTGAAATGATTAACGGGAGATTCTGATCCTGGATGTGCAACAGACAAAACTGCAGCAACTGCATAAATCTATAACATCAATTTGGACCAAAATATCTGGGGAATATTTCCAGTAGGCTAGCTTGCTAAATTTAAGCTAATAAAGAGGAAGGTGAAGCTAAAGTGGGGGTTGTGATGATGTTAATAATAAGATGAAGGTATTAATGTGGCTGGTAAGTTTGCACATTTTTAAATAGTTAACAAAAAAACAGCAGAAAAACTCACAGTTCAATCAAAGAGCGCAGCTCAGAAAAAAGAGCTCTGGGCAATGATTTTAAATTGTTGTTTGCTAATGATCTGTGAGAACAGAGAGAAAAGTTCAAAGATTTTTAAGCACAATGCACATAATAATACTTAACACAACAGCAATATGTCATATTATGTAGTGACAATTTTACAAAAATCATAATAACATTATATTAATATATATCATACTATATATATAATATATTTCATACTAGTCTTATAAATGTATAGTCGTACAAACAAATGACATAAATGTGCATTCAGTTCCCTTAATGATATACTCACAAATGTGTAACATCCCGAAGTCCTCTAAAGGCATACTTATTTATTTCTTCAATCTTGTTACCTTCAATAAATCTGGTCAGAAAAAAAAATGTAAGTCAACAAAGAATTTCAGCCAGTCTGTCTGCAGGGATATTGATAAATATGGATGCCAGAATGTTAACCAGAAAAAAAACACCATAAAGAGGTGATATTTCTGCTCATGAGTTGAGTAAAGCTGCCCATATACTTACAAATACTCCAGATGAGGAAGCCCTGAGAATGCATCCTCCTTTATTTCAGAAAATGAATTAGAACTAAGAAGGCTAAGAAAGAGAAAACGCCACGAACATGATCTTAACACCCACACTGAAGTAACACAAGCATGCCAACACAACAATGAACGCCTTGTAGCTCATATACATAAGTGTTAGTGTCTTCTAAAGCAGATAAACAGGAAATTGAATAGAATTGATGCAGCAGTCACTTACAGCAACTGCAGTGAGGGCATGAGCGAGAACATTGCCTCATTGATTTCTGGGAAACTGCAATTAACAATACTCCTAAAATAAAAACAATCAATTTTTAGAAACAACACTTCCTTCATTTATTAAATTATACTAAACGTTACGCTAATGTACAGTTTCAGCGTCGAAAACAAATCGTTTATAGGCTTAAACGTTAATCACAATATTTCATGTTTAATATCGTGCAATTATAAGCAATTTTGCTCAAAAATTATGAGGCGAAGATAATTATAGACTTACAGAGAGTTAATGTCACTCGGTATAGTCCGCGGGAGGAGAGAAGAACCGATGCAAATGATTGAATCTGTCGTACAAGTGCACCCTGAAGGACATTTGAATACTCGCTTTGCTCGGCACAGCTGAAATGAACCAACGAACAGTAAAGTTAGCAGAAGACACTTTCGAATGGAGGATAATTTGCTGTTAGTTAGATCCATGGCTTTAAAGCGGAGTGTAAAGCGCTTCTCTCCTCTGTCCCGCGCAGCGCACTGAAATGCAGCATCAAGGACTGACTTGAGAATCAGCTGCTCTGTGATGCGGTCAGTGCTCGACTGTCCCATTACAGGAGGCCTCATAACACAGCTGTCAGATCACACCACCTATACATGTATGTGTTTACTTGCCTTAAGATGTTTTTAATTGGCTCATTATTTAAATTACTTGGTTTCATCCCATCTTTTTTTTTCTTTAAGCCATGACCTTTTTAAAAATGGATTTTGACTGTTAATGCAAACAACATATGATTTAGAATAGAATTTTATGTTTATTTAAAACCCAATAGCCAAAATAATACATATCCTCCACATCTCTCCTACATCTTTTTAACTACTCTAATTCGCCTTTGTGTTTAAAATGTATACTGATTAATGGCCATGTAACACTGCAAAGGTTTTGGTGCAAGGGGAAATGGTCAAATGGAAAAGGTCTTTAACATGTATATTTTTTGGGTATACCTAATGGACGCAGTTTTTCATCAGCTATTAAGAACTTGTATTATAACCTTTACTGCTAGAAAATTATTTTACTTAATTAGATTAGTAATAAATCTCCATCACTTAATGGTTGGCACAAGATCATTTTTGAGTTAATTCCCCTGGTATATCTTAACCATTTTTTACACACAAACAGAACGTTTTTTCAGTTTGGACTCCATATTTGTATGATTTGGAACCTAGTCTTTGCTCTATCTCGCTAAAAGCAATATTTTAACTGTATTATTATCTGAAAAATAAGCAGTGTTTTTAGCCCTTTTTCTCATCGGATTTATTAAGGGTAGTCAAATATATTAGGTTTTATATATAATAAATTCATTGTTTTGTGTATTTTTCTCTGCGTGTCTTTTGAAGATATTTCTGTCAGTATTATTGTAAAAATCCAATGAACATAATTTATATATATATATATATATATATATATATATATATATATATATATATAAACAATCAATAGTCATTTCATCCTCATTCATATATCTATTTTGCATTTAGTACTAAAATGTTTACTTCAGGATAAACAAATTTCCCCATTCGAACTTATCCACAATATTTAATTTCTGTCCTATTTAAACGATTAGTTCACCAAAAAAGAGAGAAAATTCTATTATTAATTATTCATTCTCATCTACCAAACCCTTGACACATTTGTTCTTCTTCAAAACACAAATGAAGATATTTTAGATGAAACCTGAGAGCTGTCTGATCCTCCATAGACAGAAACGGTCCTGAGACATTCAAGGTCTTTTGCATAGCATAAAAATATGCCCTTCCAGCTTCTTGAGATTACTCACTTAAATCACATAGACTGAAGTGTCATATAAAAGACAGGAATATAGCAGCGTTTCCATCCAACAAGTCAAAGAGAACAAAATCGTCACTTCCTGGTAAACTGGTGCCTAATATCAACAGTGCCTAATATCCCCTATAGTTTGCTGCAGTAGGTGAAGCTGCGTCAATCTTTTCTTTATTTATTAAATGACTTGTGTAAGATGCAGAGCACAGATGCTCTTGACAGTTCTGGAGGCAATTGATAAAATAACAACAAAATAATAACACTACTACTGAAACGAGTGGGGTCTGGCTGCAGACTCGGTGCAGTGCAATCTGAGCTGCATCCGATGCTTTTTAATGGGATCACCTAACCCTAACCCTACCCCTCACAGTGACATCACTAGCTCCATTGAGTGCATTGTGTCTGACATTGCATCGCTGAGAAATGCAATCTTAGCTTGCATCATTAAGGCTAGGCGTTTTAGAATGACCAAAACAACATTTCAGATGTTTTAAAATGTCCTCAGCCTGCTGGTTTGTCCATTTACACACATTTTCATCATCACATGATCTCTAATAACAAAATCACATTTTAATCTTAGGGTAAACTAATAAGCAAATAATAATTATTATAAAAATCATACATATAAAGCATTACATGGTGGAAATACTTCAAACCATTTAAAATATTGGCACATTTTTTCATGTTTGTCTTGCGGAGTAAAACAACTCATTCTGTTTTCTTCTGATGAACACGGCAGGACAAATGAACTGAAATTATGTTATTAGAATATAATTATATTAATAGAATGCCTCAAATTAATTATATTTCTCATTAAAGATTTTAATTATCCAAATAAAATCTAGTAAGTATATGGATTTTTTTAAATAAATTATAAAAACAGTATAGCAATATGTAATAAACTTTAATTTCAAGAGTTTAAAAAAATTATCAGGATACTGGTGATAAAACAAAAGTCAACTAAAGTATAAAAAATGCAAAAATTATGCTATTATATTGGGAGGTTTTTACGCTGACATTTTTACCCTTAATAAACCTCAGTGTAAACTTTTTCATTGACAGAGAAGATCTTAATAAGTTAATTGTCCTATCAGTAATGCTTTATCTGCATTTGTGGAGGAAGTCTGACAGTGCACATAATATCCTGCCAACCAAACCAAAACAAGTGTGTAAAGTGGAATCCTGCATCTGATAATGACTCAGCTATTCACTGCCTTATGTGTTCAAGTATCAATCTACACCAACATGTATTACATTAAGATGAATGAGCGTCCTTCATTTCTCTAAGATTATACTAGATGATGCATAAGTACAGCAATAATTCTGGCTACCAATAATAAACATCAATATATGACTGCATATAATGGACTCCGTGCATGAATCATTTAGAAGCAGATCTGATTTCAGCATGTAAGTGCTTTGTCTATATGTGTGCAGGGAGGTGCTGATTGGTCTACGCTGCAACAGTCAGACACTTTTACTATGCATTATATATCAGTGGTTCTCAACTTATTTTGATGCAGACAAAACTCACAGTGCCTCAATAGATGGCAAATGACCAATTTAGACTGCAAATTCCTAGGTAAACCTGCAGGCGAATCAATACAGACAACCTCATCAGAAAGACTAATCGAAAACTCTACTTTGCCCAAAAATGAAGGCTGAGGAAATCCAGAAACCAGTCAGCACCTTATTTCAGGCTTTAAACTGAGATTGCACATGAGTACTGGGGAAATCATTTGTAAAGCTTTAAAAGTTACAACACATGCTTAAAACACATTGTAAGCCTTAAAGATCATATGACGGTCAAACACAAGGCTTCCAATTGTTGTGTCTGTGACAAATAAAATGTATTTTACAAAAAGAAAATATATTTAATGCAAGTACAATTTGTTACAAAAAAGTTTTGTGCAAATAAAATATCAAAGTACAGGTGGAGTACCAACAAAATTGCCTTCTTTCTTTTCGGCTTAGTGCCTTTATTAATCAGGGGTTGTTGCAACGGAATGAACCGCCAACTTATCCAGCATATGTTTTATGCAGCGGATGCCCTACCAGCTGCAACCCATCACTGGGCAACACCCATACACTCACATACACTACAACCAATTTAGTTTATTCAGTTCACCTATAGAGCATGTCGTTGGACTGTGGTGGAAAGCGGAGCACCTGGAGGAGGAAACCAACACGAACATGGGGAAATTCCAGAAATGCCAACTGACCCAGCCGGGGCTCGAACCAGCGACCTTCTTCCTGTGAGGTGATCATGCTTCCCACTGCGCCACCGTGACCTCCAATTGCTATCCAGTGTAATAGTAAATAGAGCAGCAAGCAGGGGCGGATTTAACCAATAAGCGAGGTAAGCGGCCACCAGGAAATCTGGGGGCCCCCAATAAATGCCTATAGTATAAATGATACCGTTATACAGTATATATCATCATTTTCCCATATATTTTCATTTCATTATATTTTGTATGATAAGCATCTAACAAATAAAATTTCAACTTTAATTATTACATCTACGCAAATTTGTCCCCTACTATCAATAATGAAGTGGTCCCGCAGCCAAAGCAAAAAAAAAAAAGGGAAATGAGAGATTTTATTACGATAAATGTAGAAAGGAGAGACAGAAAATCACCAGTATAAATAAATAGAAAATAAATAAAAGGATAGAGAGTGCATTTTAGGATTGTTGGGCCCCTTGGCTGGAATCAAATAAGAAATAATTTTCATTATCTGCTTCAGCTATAATTCATTCAAGAATATTAATAATACCACACTCATAAAAAATCACACTATGACAAATTCTGATGTGAAAACTAAAGGAGTATAAAACATTTATACATGTTTGTCTATTTAACTCTTATGTACTGTTAGGGAGGTTTTTATCCACTCTGGGGTCATTTTGAGTCTTAATTTGGCCATAACTTTTTCAGTGTTTCAGCTAGCAGAATGATTTTAATGACAAATCTTATTTTGACACATATATTAAGAAAATGCTTTGGATTTAATTTTTTTTTTACTTAATGATACACTCTGAGCAAATGTACTACCGTGTGGTTATGTTAGAGATGAAAACATCCACTGAAATAAACTGCTGTAAAATGCATCAGATAAACCTTTTTTAAAAATTTATTTGCACAAATCTGTTAATCAACCTCAGTCCAGATCAAAATTACTAAGTTGTTAAGAAATCTACAGGATTTTAACTCCTTAAATGGCAAATTCATAAATGATGTCATTGATTTGGTGAAAAAAAACACACAAATGATTACATATTTTCAATAATACAATAAGTAATTGTGGATTGGATTTTTTTTAACCTTTTATCACAATCTTGGACAGTTGAAACAACCGTGGGGCTGTTTTTGCCTCATTGGCTTCCATTATAACCACATTTTTTTTCATTACAAAACCATTACACAATATACATATGCATTTTTGATTTTCCCTGTTGAGAGGAGGTAAGTTTTGCAATTTTTACTGTTGATCATAAGTTGGTACCATTAAGCCTTTAGATACACCTGTGAAAAAAGTTTAGTTTCTGGATTTTATATGGAGTATTTATTCATTCATTCATTTTCTATTCGGCTTAGTTCCTCTATTAATCTGGGGTCGCCACAGCTGAATGAACCGCCTATATGCAGTATAAAAGCAAACTAAAGTGTGTCTGTGAGTTTGTGAAAGTGTTACATTGATGTGTCTAAGAAAATCAAAATATACATCTCAGCTCTCCGAACTACATGGAGTAAATAAAAACAAACATATATGCACCATCAAATGTGCTTATAAAGGAAGTCAATGGGCCAAAAACAGCCATCAACAATAAATTAGGGAAAAACTTTAAATCTAACAATGCATCAAAGCCAGTGTTGTTACTAATCATTCACATGTCTAAGACTGTAAAAAAAATCCACAACTACTTTTTATATTGAAAATAGGTCATTTTGTGTGTTTTGTGAGTAGTAAATTTGAACAGTGCACAAGAGTTAATGAATAAATAAATAGTTGGCTGTCTGAGCGGTTGGTTTTCAACCAAATTACTGATCTCACTTTGGCAGATCTAGTATTCGTAAGCAGATTATCCATCTCACTATGCACATAACAAGCCAGAGGATCCAGCTAATGCATCCTGATTAACTGACATTTTCTTTCAGTCAGATGTCAGAGTGGTCAGTAGACATCTATATTGTTTAAAAATAATGGACACATTATACTAAAGCACCCTGCAGCCCAAGACTGGTTACTCACTGAAGATAAGCAGAGCTGAGCCTGGTCAGTGGGAGACCAAATGGGTTGCTGTTGGAACTAAGTGGTTTTAGTGAGGCCAGCAGGGGTGCTCAACCTGCAGACTGTGTAAGTCCTAATGCCCCAGTAAAGTGAAGGGGACACAATAAAGCTAAAGATCTTTGCCCGAACCTGACAGGACCCGGCGGTAAAGCGCTAAACATCAAGCTGACAGGTAAAAAGACGAGGTCACTCGCTACATTGAAACCGCTGTAATGGGAAATTAAATGGATGTTCCTGGCTGGTAGAAGATGAACAAACAATCCTACCCAAAATTAGCCAGATCAGACCTATGCATCTAGGCCTGTAGCAGCAGCAGTGAAAGGGTGTTCGGTGCCGCTGGATGCACCATCCTGAGCACAGGACTGCGCTAAAGCAATTTACAGTGGATTCAATAATGTTCCTCCACAAAAACACGTAGCCTAATCTTGGTGAGTAAAGGGTTTTTAAATGATAAATAAATATTAATTAAACCATAAAATCATAATGTGGACAGAGTATACAGACTAATGTTGGCATTAGGCTATTCTTTTAATATTCTGCTTCACCGTCGCCTTAAGGCCAGATTGTGAAGAGAAGTGGCGAAACAAATCCCTCAGAGCCTTTATCTAAATTTTGTTATTGCCAAATACCCGTCATAATTTACAATTCATTTTAATTTAATTTGTTAAGAAAGACTTCTTTTCATGGGTGTGTTGGCCAATTTAAAGGCTAGGTGAATGTAGCTAGGCTTTTACACTCTCAGAAATGAAGGTAGAAGCTGTCACTGGGGGCTGGTACCTTTACAAAAGGTAAGAATTTGTACCTAAAAGGTCCATATTAGTACCAAAAAAGTACAAGTAGGTACTAATATATACCTATGAGGTACCAATAAGGACCTTTCAAGTTCAAATGTGTACCTTTTGAAAAGGCACCACACCCCAGTGACAGCTTGCGTACCTTTATTTCTGAGAGTGTAGAGCGCCGAGATGTTACGATGTTACAGAGGACTTATTTTATTTCTTTGTTCCAACTTCCAAGTGGCCTATAGCCTACGTTTGTTACGAATAAATTATGTTGAAACATATAAATGACTCATTCTTGAAAAAAAGGCAAACGAGCTGTGTGCCTGTGCACATTTGAATAATGTCAGGCTGTAAACGGGTTTGGCCTTTTAAAAAGCTGTCAATCAAAATGTCCCTGTCGGGCTCACGCCGAATTCTGTTGGGCTTGGGCCCTGTCGAGCCTAATTTTTATGGCCCAATTACAGCTCTAAGACACAACTGTCAGTGAGTGCCGTCTTTCAGATGTTAAACTGAGGTCCTGACTCTCTTTGGTTAATGAAACTTTTCATAAAAGAGTAGGGGTTTAATCCCAGGGTAATCGCCAAAATTCTCTCAATTAGCCCTTACCCATCATGGCCTCCCAATCATCCCCATCCACCGAATTGGGTCTATCACTGTCTCGCCACTCCACCAATAGCTGGGGTGTGGTGAGCCCAGTGACGCTGTAGTCCTGTGTCTGTTGTGGCGTACAGTCTAGGTACGTGGCCGGCCGGAAGTGAGATATGCACATAAATATAGCAGCATTTTTTTGTGATTCTATAACAATAATTAATGTTTTTAATAAATTAATATTTTTCAACAGTACATTTTTGTACTGTTGGGTCAGTAAGATTGGGTGTAGGATTGGGGTGCGGGTAGACAATAACAAAATACAATGGGAAATGTAAAAATAAATAATATAAATCATTCTCGCTAGCTTCTGCCAAAGCCGTGTGCGATCTAGTGACAACCCTGGTGTGGTGGTGGTGTGGAGAGACCTTCACATGATTGTGAAGTACTACAGTTATATTGGCCATACATGATAAAATGCAATATATATAAAAAATACGCATTTACAAAATAAATAATAAAAAAAATTGTAGACTGCAAAATGTGTGTTTAATGTATCACTTTGGCATTAAAGACTTCCAAACAGGCATACAATAATGCATAGTTTGCTCTAGCTGGCTCTATTTCATCAATTACAAAATAATATTATCTAATAATCATAATCATAATAATAATAATAAACGCCTTCGACTATCAACATTCCACACGCTTATATTACCAACTCACTGTTTTCCACTTTCTACAAACAAGAAAAATCCAGAATGAAATCTTCATTGTGGAAAAGAGAGGGAGAAGGGGAGAGAGAGGCGGCAGAGGCGCGTGCCTGATGACGCAGTCACTCTTTTTGCCGAGTATCATGGGAAAATAACATAGCAGGCTAGCACGCGCAGGAAGAGAGGAGAAGAACCGACACCTCCGCGCACAGAAACTATTCCCGTGCGTTAATATTCATATTTACCTCCCCGAACAACTACAAACCGGCGAACAGAAACCACATTTAACCGTTCAGCGAGTCGTGAAGTGTTCCCGGTTGTTGTTGTCGGTTTCATTTGTCGGCTTGTTGGATATTTAGCGCGTGTCGCTGTCGAGCGAGTTTGCGGAAGAGGTGGGTTGTTAAATGTACCTTTCATAAATCACCACAGGCATCCTGCCGTCTTTAAACCACAAACTATATGTTTACAACTCTATGAACGCTGCACGTGGTGTACATTTTCACAAAATAGTGAAAAGTCTGTCAAATGCGGGCGATTTAAATGGACAAGTCGCGGTTTTCGAGCCGGTTAAGTTGAGAGGGGACCGTCATTGCTGTCCGCTAGCCTTTATCTTGTCTCACCTCACTATGCATATCTATACATCTGCTCTTTGTGTTCGCATTAGGTCAACGCCGTTCCTGCTTCGGACGCCAAAGCCCAACGAGATTACATTCGGGGGATAAGCAGAAAGTTTTCATCACGCGAGGTTACAGTCGACGGCGGTGTAAATATGAGTTACAAGCCGATCGCCCCCGCACCCACCGGCTCCAACCACACTCCTCCAGGTGAGTTTCATTGTGCTCTCTGTTCATTCATTTTTACGTGCTTCTTTCATTTTGAGGTATTTTACGCCTATCATCTTTTTAAACGCCCCGTTTTAATCCCAAGGAAAGGGTCAGTGAACCTACAGTAAAAGAGGTCAGAGGCACGGATAAAAGGGGGAGGAGTTAAAGGAGCCATGGCCATCTGTCTTGCTCATTACATAAATGTGGTTTAACGTGCTGCTAACCGCGCCCTGCAGCGTTTATTTTTAAAACCATAACTGTTTCCCCAGTGTTAGTGTTGTGCCATCACATCTGTGTGTCCCAGTCTTGCCTCTGTTTCTCCTCACTTCCTTACACACACAAACACACTGGGTGGCAACGTTTCATTGGTCGAATTTGGCCTTTTGACATTTCCTTGATTTGTGATTGGTCTTTATCTTGTTCTCTGGTTTCAGGATCTTGTGGCTCTTCTCCATCACTGGCCTCCTCTTCAAACTTTAGACCAGCATTTAGTGACTTCGGTCCTCCATCGATGGGCTTTGTACAGGCATGTTTTGATGACATTGGGGTTTTTTTGCAATTTGCTGTATTGGAACAATGATTAATTTCAAACCTGTACATTTCTGTTCTTTTTGACACGACCAGTCAAAATTTTGAACTACGTTTTTCAGATGTTTTTGGAAAAGCCTCCTTGGCTCACTGTGGCTGCATTATTTAATGAATATAATATAATTGCTGTAATGTTGTGTTTAACATTTTTATAATACAATTTTATGAACAATTAACACATTTATATAGGCATTGGGGCATAAATGAGGCAGTGTATGTTTTGGTTTCATATTATGTTAAGATTAAATGTAAGTGTTCTTGTAATTAAAATATCCAAAACCCAGTAAAAGTGTTTTTTTGCTAACTTGTGTACTTGCTTTATCTCAAATGTTAAGTAGAAATTGAGAGAAGTGAGCAGTTTTAACTTGACACAACCGTGTCCAGTGTTGCCATGCTAATTATGTCATACATTTGGTGGCAAAGAGAGCTGAACGTGCTGCAATTTAAGAAACTACAAAAAACAAAAAAATAGCTATTACAAAAAACGGCAGCAAATTGAGAAAAGATCTTCATCGGTTTGACAGCACACGTGCTGCATTTTCGCACAACGCAAACAAATAATAAAATACGCTGCATTTTCACACAACGCAAACCTTTTACGACACAGTTTTTGGGTCACCTTGAAACATTTTCGTTGAGTCAAGTTTTTTGTGTTGTGAGCAAAATCAGTGCGTTTTCGTAAATTGTTTGAGTGTGACAAAATGCAGTGCGTTTTCGTATAAATTGTTTTATTGTAAAAAATGCAGTGCATTTTTGAAAACGAGTATGACAAAATGCAGTGCGTTATTTAAATTGTGTGTGACAAAATGCAGTGCATTTTCGTAAATTGTTTGCATTGTGAGAAAATGCAGTGCATTTTCGTAAACTGAGTGACAAAATGCAGTGCGTTTTTGTAAATTGTTTGAGTGTGTCAATGCAGTGCATTTTCGTAAATTGTTTACGTTTTGAGAATTCAGTGCGTTTTCGTAAATTGTTTGGGTTGTAAAAAATGCAGTGCGTTTTCTTAAACTGTTTGCGTTGTGAGAATGCAGCTGTTTTATTATTTTTTTTGTGTTAAAAAAGCAGTGCGTTTTTTATTTATTTATTTTTTTTTATGTTTGCGTTGGGAGAATTCGCAGCACAGCTGTCAAATGGATAAGGATCTTTACTAAATTTGCTTGCGAGTTTTGTAATTGCGCGTGTTTACTTAAATTGCAGCACATTGAGCTCTCTCGGCCACTGTACATATACCCTTGATTTATGTTTTGCTTTTATAGAAAACTGAAAATGACGGTCCTTGTTTTATGTCGCATATTTTATTAGACTAATCAGAGCAGCAGTATAACAGAAGCCTAAAATTTATTTAGTATGATAAAACTGCTGTGCTGCTTCACATGATCACAATTTGGGGGAAAAAAGGAAGAGGTTGACTGTGGCATAATAAAAGCTCCACTGTTTTTCTGCTATGTCGCACTCTTCTCTTATCAGCAATTGCTTGATTGCTTGGAAGTCCTAATTCCAAAATGTCATTTATTTCTTTAGAGGCAAAGCAGAATTTTCATTATCGTTATTTCAGTCATCAGTGTGACCTGATAGAATCATTTGTAAAACAACATAATTATTTAAAATATTTGTTTGAATATTAGTTTCCTAAACTGAAAGTGCAACCCATAATTTAACATTTTAACATACATTTGGATAAAGATAGCCAGAATGGCTTTAAATTCCCCTAAAATTCAAAGTATTGAGCCATAAATTATAAATCTTTTTGAATAATTACAAACTTTTGATTTGTAGTGTGTATTACACTTTTTTTTGTAAATAGGGTGTCACACAGACTTCCTCAACGGCTGTCTTGTTTTGTTTTTTGTAGCCGGTCAAAGTGTCCCAGGGATCTACCTATAGTGAGCTGCTCTCCGTCATTGAGGAGATGAGCCGTGAAATTCGGCCTACCTACGCCGGCAGCAAAAGTGCCATGGAGAGACTGAAGAGAGGTACTCCAAAGCCTTCTGAGCACAGTACAGCATGCAGCACATTTGTAACAGTCAGTGACGTTTAGCCCCCTGGAGTAATGTGAGCCTAAGGGCAGTCGAGAGAGTTGTTCTCAGTTTTTCAGTTCTGTGTTCGTGCAGTGTTGCTTTTGCCTGCTCTAAGAAAGGCTTTTGCATTTTACTCTGACTTATTGTTCCTAATGCTGCTTTGTGCCAAGCCTTATACACTACCTGACAAAAGTTTTGTCGTCGATCCCAGTTGTAAGAGTAAAAAAACTTGATCTCTGGTTGATCTTTTGGAAAAGTGGCAGAACATCGATTTCTTTTTTTTCAGATGAATCATGTTTTGAACTGCATCCCCAATCATTATAAATACTAAAGATGACCTATTGGAACGCGCTTGGACCCACGATTCTCTCAGAAATCAGTCTAGTTTGATAAAGGAAAAATCACGTTTGAGGTTATATTCAGTATGGGGGCGTGCGAGAGATCTGCAGAGTGGATGACAACATCAATAGCGCGAGATATCAAGACATTTGTGCTGCCCGATACATTACTAAACCACAGAAGAGGGCAAATCCCTCAGCAGGATAGCAGTCCTTATACATCAACCTCCACATCAAAGTTCCTGAAAGCAAAGAAGGTCAAGGTGCTCCAGGATTGGCCAGCCCAGTCACCAGATATGAACTTTATTGATCATGTCTGGGGTAAGATGGAGGCAGTGAATATGAATCCAAATAATCTTGATGAACTCTGGGAGTCCTGCAAGAACACTTTCTTTGCCATTCCAGATGGATTTAATAATAAGTTATTTGAGTCATTGCAGAGATGTAGGGATGCAGTCGTCCAAGCTCTTGGGAGTCACAATATTACATACACAATATTAATTCTTTATAATAATATTAATTTCTTACATTTATATAGCACTTTTCTAGACTCTCAATTGGCTTTACACATCGGTGGGGGATCTCCTCATCCACGACCCGTGTGCAGCTTCCACCTGACGCGGCCATATTGCACCAGACCACACACCAGCTGATTGGTGGAGAGGAGACAGAGTGATGAAGCCAATTATGATATGGGAATGTTTAGGAGGCCATGGTGGACAGACCACATGCTTTTAATGACCACAGAGAATCAGGACCTCAGTTTAACATCTAATCTGAAAGACGGAGCTCACTGAGCAGCTGCAGTATAGAGTCCCCTTCACTATACTGAGGCGTTAGGACCCACACAGACTGCAGGTTGAGTGCCCCCTGCTGATCTTACAAACACCTTTTCCGGCAGCAACCTAGCTTTCCCATGTGGTCTCCCATCCAGTTACTGACCGGGCGTAGCACTGCTTGGCTTTAGTGGGCGACCATGTGAGATTTGCAGAGAGCTCGCTGCTGGCTTTTTCCACTGCACCATGACTTTATATTCTATACTGGACATTATTTCTGTTAAGTGACAAGACTTTTGTCAGAGCTTATTGTCCTAATTAAATCATTAAAAATCAAGGCATGATCATATTTTATTTTGGTAAAATAAGTGTAATCTAGAGGCCTTTGCCTTTCATATAAGCCACTTCTGGTACCAAATGATCAACCAGAAGTCAAGTTACTATTTGTTGTTCCTAAAACTTGGATAAGCAGCAAGACTTGTGTCAGGTAGTGAAAATACATGCTTGGTGTTTAACAGTGATGGAAAAGGAGATTTATAAGACCTACAGGCCTAAAGCACCATCTGCTGTTAAAAATTAAGCTCAGAATTGCTTCCAGACAGAATTTCGACATATTACAAATATCTCAGAATTGATCCATGAATCAAACGACACCGATTAGTCGTCCCAGCTCCTACAGTTAGTTCTGGAATTTTTGCAGTCTGAAAACCATTCTGGAAAATGTATATCAGTGATCAATGTAACATGAGGATGCACAATGCTATCACATTTAAGCAAGTTGCATTTTTCAATCAATAACATTGACTAAGCAAATATTTAAATAAGTACATTAACACTAGTTTTAATGTCAAGAGTAAAGCTGTGGTCACACTAGAGTTTGTGTGTGCGAAATTCTGTCGTGTGGCAATGCGAAAAGGGGCGGGATTAAACAAGATGATTAGCCATTTAAAAAAGCAAGCGATTGGTCCATGTTTTCAATTCCTGTTCAAAGAGGTCATGTTTTCACTCTTGATTGGTCCCACGCAGTCAAGTGATGTGCTTTTGCAGGTCAGAGTTCACCAATTTTGAACTTTGCATTGCAGCGACCTGTAAAACTTGACGCATGACCCTGCGTTTCTGATCTGACGCATTCGCGTGCGTATGAATGGAAGTCTAAGAGGACGAAAGTCCAATGTGTGACCGCAGCTTAAGCGTACATTATTACTCAGGATTTGTTAACCCTGGGTAAATTGTGAAGCGTGTTCAATATTTCCTAAGTGTGTGAAAAGCCCTAGAATTTCTGTTAAGCTTTTGTACCGCCAGATAAATGAAGTCTGGTGTTTATCACTCATTTTTAATACAGTGTTAAGCTGTAAGGTATATATTGTGTTACTGTCGCTATATATTACGGAATAATTTTGACATGCACTGCCATCTAATGGCAATGTTAAATTTTCTGCATTTAAGACTTGTTATGAAAATATAAAAGCAAATGGCCTGACATTGCTCAAATTAATAATTGAGAGTGTTTTTATTATCATGAGGTTTTATTCAATGTGGCTTAATATGTGTTTGTGTTTTTCCTCAGGTATCATCCACGCACGTGCTCTCGTCAGGGAGTGTCTAGCGGAGACAGAGCGAAGTGCTCGCACATAACATCAACACACACACACATCCTCCCTCTGGTACTCATCTCCCCATTGTTCTGTCTCTCTCTGCCCAGCTATTTACAACACCATCTCTTTCTGTCTTTCTTATTGACCTTTGTTCCATTATGCATAGCCATCTTCCCGACGTACACCTCATGTAGTGTTACTGCGATTAGCATAGACATTTTTTAAGCCCAATTTTTGCAATTCTGTATTTAAATAAAAAACAAAATCAAGCATTTTGTCTGAATTTCAATTCCAGAGAACAAGTGTTTGTTTTAGAAAGGGAGATGGGTGATTTTCATTCATTTTATTTGGCTTTAGTCACGACGTACATGCAAAATATAGATAAAAAGCATTATGAAAATGTTTATTTGTAGTGACATATATATATAGGTATGACAATGACGGTTCGTTAACCACACAAAAACGAGAGAAGTGGATTCTTTGACGTGCTATCATCACAGTGTTAACAACGTGTCTTACGTCTTTGATTTCTCAACCTTAAAAAATTAAGTATACATAAACAATAAGGATAATATCACTAAAATAATAAACATGATAAATATAAAAGAATAACATGAAAATTGCAGGGTTACAGTTCAGTCTAGCGTTTTACTATCTTCGGATTGTCTTTCATTGTTGTTTCATTCAGACAGCCATTGGTCAACAGCACATTTAATGCACAGGTTTGAGTAATTCTTTCATCAGCTGTATTCAAATACTTATTATACAAATTAAGAAGGCAGTAAGCTGGTGTTCACCTCTTTTCCTGATTCATAGGAGTCTCAGATCCCATTGGTAACTCAATTAAAATGATAGTTCAGGAATAAATGGAGGGCCAGGCCACTCGAAACTAGATTTCAACAAAACATGAGGAACAATAAGCAGGTGACGCTTTACATGAATGTGAGGGATGAATTTTTCAGAGTGCATGTGCTCCAACTTCTCTCCTAAACATGGAAAATTGGAAGTTCACCTTTGTTTCAGCCCTAAAGAGACACAGAGAAGTGCAAAATGTCACAGGTTACTTAAATGACTTTTACTATTAATTATTTGTTAGTATTATTCCCCCTAATGAAACTCACTGTGGTAGCTGCAGCTGAGGCTTTCCCGCTGTAGCCAAAAAGGTTTTTGTAGCGCCCCTTCTCCTCTTTCTCTTTTTCCCGAATGCGTTCCTCCATCGCTCTCAGCTCCTTTGCAATGGAGGCTTCAAGTGATGGATCAAGTGTGAGCACTTTGGCAAAGTCAGCTCTGGCCTCTGCTTCATTCCACACCGCTGCATGAGCCTTCCCTCGTTTGAAGTACGCCTTCACGTTATCTGACAAAGACAAGAATGAGTACACCGTACAAGCGATAAGTAACTTTACTTTTAAAAAATTTAGTAAACCAGTTGCTTAAAAGCAACAAGTTGACATTACTTGTAAAACGGTTTACTTTTATATAATTATGCACATAGTTTATTTACTTAAAAGAAAGTAAAGCCATTGTCTTTTATTTAGTCGAATCAGTTAATCGCTTTTTACAGTATATGACTGTTAATGGCATGGCAATTAACAATATTGTCAATAACTAATTATCCATGTATTGGTGTGAATGTTCACTTTAGGCACAGTTCTGTGGGGTCCAGATCATTTTTGTGAGCATTTCCGCTGCATTCCATACCTAATACCTGGTACGTTTTTTTGTACCACCTCAGATGAGGTTTCAATCAAACCAAAACATGACAAATTTACACTGCTGATCACTGATTGGTCCTAGAGAATCGTCACTACTAGTGTCACTAGACGCATGAGCCACCAAATGCGTATACAATAAACAGTCAGTAAAAGCCACTGCTCAAGAACACCAATCCACTAGTAGCCACTTTTGGCTCTGTGTTGTGGGTTGGTTTGTCTTGTGTGTTTGATGATGTCACAGAAGTAGAGGCAATGCAACTATAGTGATATTCCCACTCACTTTAAAAGTTACTAAACTACAGATGAAATGCCCAAACTGAGCTGAGCAAAGTTCTGTGCAGTGTAAGGGTGCTTTCACACCTGCCTTATTTAGTTCGGTTGAATCGCACTAGAGTTCGTTTTCCCTCTTGGTGCGGTTTGTTTGGGCAGGTGTGAATGCAGCAATCGTACTTGAGTGCGCACCAAAAGCAGACCAAAAAAGCGTACAGAGACCTGCTTGAAGAGGTGGACTCGGTACGGTTTCAAACAAACCTTGGAGCGGTTCGATTGTGGTGAGAATATGATCCCAACTAATACAGACCAGCCGCAAAAAGTACTGCACCTTTTGGACTAATCCAGCTGCCGTCGGCCGATGCGCTGAGCATTGTGGGATATGGAGGAAAAATATTTGTTGACAGCGCTTTACCAACAGAGAGAGAGAAACATTACCTGATGGATCCTTGGTAATATTTCCGCAAGATGACCATGTCGCAGTTTAGCTAAATTAATTCAATAAATTCATTGTTTGAATTAATTAATTAATTGTTGGAATTGTTTTCCAGCCATTTACTTGCAGGAGTTCACTGGCATTTTTCCGCACATGAATTCTGACCAATCAATAGGCAGTTTAGGAAATATGTTCAACAACATCTGGCCAATGAGAGATGTGGGTTTTGTCAGATGACTGCATTTTGGTTCTTTTCAACTGGTTCAGACCAAAGCCAGCAGTGTGGTGTGAAAACGACACAATGTATCATTTATTGCTCTTGGTCCAGACCAAATGAAGCGAACTACAGATGTGAAAGCACCCTTAAAGTGTCTTTTACTTATGGTGTGAGCATGTTCATGCTATGTCTTATTTGCATAATTATTTAGTATGTCGATTAACTTTAGTGTGTTCGTAAGGAACAGGATAACAGTGTAGGCTTTGATACTAAAGTATTTACAAGTCTAAAGTCAGGCTGAACAGAAAAAAATAACTAATGCCGGGTTCAGACTGCGTGATTTTAGCCCTGATTTTGACTCTGCGACAGGTTTTGAGAAATTGCCGACAATGCCTGAAAAATGTGTTCTGACTGAAAATAACATCCGTGTTCACCTGCAGCCAATGAGAGAGCAGCATTCACTAGTACAGGTACCTGCAGCCCAGGGCGAGGCTGCAGGAGAAGTTAAAAATGCTCATTTTCAGTTTATTTGGACCCAAGAAATGGAAGAAAAGCTAGTGTAAATTTGGCAGGAGCACTGTATCTGTTTGACATGTCATCTAAACAATACCACAATCCGGTCAAAAAGTAAAAAAAAAAAGGTTGAGGAGAGATTGCTAAATCTCTTAATAAGCCAGGTGAGCAACACGCGTTTCTAAAGCTAAAGCCTTCTTTTTCCATTGCGTAGTTAGTAAGGAGAGATATATTACGTGACCTCGCGTTGTTTCCATGTCATTTCTTGTGTTTGTTTGTTTGTGAGACACAGTTTGGACAAAGTTGTCTGTGATTCTTCCTATTTTAAAGTCATGCTGTGTGAACTCTTCTGTCGACGATCCATCCTAAAGTGTGTACACAGCACCGACAGAACACTAACCCAGGTAGTCATGTAGTGTGAAAACATCCGTGACACCAATACTTTCAAAATTGTGCAGTCTGAACTCTGCATAAGTCATACCTAAAAGTTGAGGAATTGTACAGCAAGAATTGTCATTGATATTTACAGAAACACTTTGGTATTTACCTTCATACTTGTTGATGATAGAAGAGCAGTGGTCCAAAACCTCATAGTACTGACCCAGAAGAAGCTTACACTGGCAATAGTTGAGGAGGAGAGGAGTGATCATGAGATCTAGTTTGATCCAGTGCTCATCACCTGGACGCTCCTGTAAACAGGGGAGATGTTTAATGTTCAACCATGATTATTGTGATTAATTCACAATATTTCACAATATTTCACAGTCAATTATTCTCATTTGAGAAGCAAACATTTGCCTGTATATGTGATTTAGACTCCAAGGCCTGGGACTCTTAAGTGCAACAAAAGCGACGGTGTTATTGCCACACATTGGGACCGAAAAGCTGAGCAAACGTATGACTGTTGACCAAAATAAGAACATGCGTTCTGTGTGAGAGGATGCATCTTTCCATGCCTGCAGGTGGCAGTAGTTTGAATTGTCATCCCACAAAGAAAACCAGAACTAGTGAAGCACACATTCAAACCATATACAAAGCAGCATCTCCACAGTCCTCTCTTTCACCACAGAGGGATTCCCTCATGCACACATATCTTAATATTCATATAGTGTGCAAATATTTCAGAAAGGCCACAGAATGATTGCTGGCTTCTTTTACTGCACTCCATTCACAAGGGCTCATCCCTATGCCCTAATCCCTTTGAAGGGTTTACACCAGAGTGGCAGCTTTGAAGGGGTTGAATTGAATGTGTTGTTCGACACCAAACATTGCACAACGAAGACCTGAAAAGTCCATCAGTTTGAGAGTGCTTTTACATTAGCACTTTTGGTCCGCACCCGGGTTCGTTTGGCGGAAAAATTTTTGCGGCAGATGGACGCGAGTCGCTTTCTGCATGTCCAAAACCAAAAGCTTCAGTAAAAGCAGAATGACCGCGATGTACGGACGTCTTTCCATTTTGGCGCTCGCTTTAGTGACCATCACCTAGCAACGGCCATAAACAAAACAGCAGCATGATGACGCAAGCGTACCGGGGTTCAGAAGGAAAAAAAGACAGTATAAACACAAACCAAAGGAGGAGGTGGCAGGTGGAGAGAATCGAACTTGGGTACGATCCAGGCAAATGAACCAAGCATGAAAGCACCCTGACACTTTGAAATCCTTCATTCTAAAGGGTCCTTTTTTAGGGGCCAGTTTGGATCAACCAATAAGACGGCAGCTATAATTGTTTTTACACTGAAGTGCTCTTCTGAGGCTATTTTATATTCCATTTGGAACAAACCATTTGTGTTCTGAAATTTTTGATCTCATGGGCTGATTCATAGTCGAACAGCCAATCAGAGTGCTCATGCGCCAATGGTGGATGCTGAAACAGGTGAACTCTCATGACAAGAGGCAACAACTCAAAAGCCAAACAAACAAGCCCAACAGATGTCTACCAATGGTCTGATGCCGCCCAGTGGCTGACAGTCAGCTTGGTGTGTCGCATGAAAAGCCCTCGACTTATTTCACAACTCACCAAGAACTGTTGTTTTAGCTAATTATCCTCTTTTATCTTGTACTGTAGAAAACATCCACCAACATCTTAACAGTAAATGAAGAGAAATTGTTGGTTTTAGATGACCCATCTCTATAAACAGTTCGCTTAAAAGTCAAAACTATTTGTTGTTAGTGCATTTTTCAGCAACCACATGTTTTCTTACTGTCACAGAGAAGGATGCCTGCAGATTTACTAGGAACAAACAGCAGGAGCTGCCTTGCGAAGGAACACATACAAACTGACATTCATTTGAACTAGGGATGCTCAAAATAAGCGATTAACCGTTAACTGAAAGGGTGTGTTCGTAATCGATTAATAGTATCAGTTAAATCAGGGGTGTCCAAACTCGGTCCTGGAGGGCCGGTGTCCTACTGAGTTTAGCTCCAACTTGTTTCAACACACCTGCCAGAAAGTTTCTAGTATGTCTAGTAAGAGCTTGATTAACTGCTTCAGGTGTGTTTGATTAGGGTTGGAGCTAAACTCTCTAGGACACCGGGCCTCCAGGACCGAGTTTGAACACCCCTGAGATAAACGATTAAAAATCTGATTTTATATATGTTTTAAGTTTGCATCTTTTGAATGGTTTATCAAAGTGTTTTGCGCACTTCAGTCACGTTTGTTTCATTCTTCAATCAAACAAATGCAAAGGCAGGGGTGACAGCAGTGTTTCTGTTGTCAAGACAACTACGGAAAACTTTAAAGGATAGGGGAGAGACTTGTGGCAAAGAGCATAGAATCACCAAGAGGCGAAACTAGTGTGATTTGGAAAACAGCCGTTAGATGCCACTAGTGTCACACGGTGGCCATTTTGGAATAAAAATTCCAATAGAACAACAGCATATTGTAAGTCTGTAAAATAAACTAATAAAAGTGCTGATGATTGTGACAGTAAGTGTTGTATTGTCGTCTTTCAGGTTGTATCTTAGCCTTAATGCACTCTTTAAATAAATAAAAAACAAAGCAGCTGCTTTCAATTGCAACAGAAATAAGATCCAATGGACGGTCGATCGCTTTCACTCCAAAATGGCGGAATCGCAGGGCTGTTGCAATGGAACGTTCTATTGAGTGACAGCTCTTGGTGATTCTAAGCTCTTTGCTTGTGGTCGCTGTTTCAAGTTATCCAGAACTGTACAACTTTGCAAATTTTGAGTATCACAATGTTATATTAAATATTACAATTATAAAAACACCCGCGCACAATAGCTAATTCAGTCATTTCCTAATGACAAAAAAAAAAGAGCACCGTGCTTCTTTTTTTCTTGTCAACAAAAATGGCAGTGTGGTGCACCTCGCGTCTTTGAAACGGAAAAGCACGTTCGCTGTGGTCAAGATGAAAGAATATTGTTTGATACAGACGAGTTGTTGCCAAACCAGTGCTGATGCTGATAGCCTCTGTCCTGAATCTGCATCATAAACTCAACAAACAGACTATAGTTTTGATAATTTAGTGCAAAACCAACCTTTTTTCCAATTGAAAAATTACAGTTATCAATAGTTCTTATATAATATCAATTTTTAAAATAGCCAACATAATCCATGAATCAAACAAATCCAAAGATTTTCTTGATTTTTGCATATTGATAACTCTTTTTTGGAAACTCTTTTTTTGGAAACACTGCAGGTGTGTGAAGATGTTAAAATAAATCAGTATTTTAAAATGCAATATTTAATGTGGAAACGTCCCTCTCAGCTTACCTTCATCTGTAAGCTCTTCAGACAGGCGATGGCGTTATAGTATTTCTCAGCAGCTCCTGAAATATCTCCACTCTTGAAGAGTGCGTTTCCTTCCTCATGGATCTGAGGTATGGCCCCCAGTTTCTCATCATCTGTCATTGCCCATATTTCCTGCTGGTAGGAGCCAGGAGACAAGACCTGGATGAAGGAAACAGAAAGACATCATAAAAAGCTTCAAGTAATCACCAAAAGCTACTTTGTAATTGAGGTAAGTATGTTTATCATCTCACTCATGAAAAATACAAAAGATATGACGTAATTGTTTCTCACCTGTAGCAATTCCAGGGTAAATATCAGAGGCTGAGGATTGGACTGCAACTTATCCAGATCATGGTGACCTAAAGAGTGATGCGAGTGAACCTGAGCGATCCCGCAGCAGTGTCTCTGTCCTTCCAGCGGGTCTTTTCCTTGGCTGATGTTTCGTAGTGACAGAGAAACCAGAGGGTAGAGAGCTGTGTGCTGTTACAGTACAAACACAAACAAAAATCAGTACTGACACGATAAACACATGCTGTGGAAATACACATTTATATAATCTAGTTTCCTATTAACAGTGATATTTATATAATTAAAAACCAAAGAATAGAACGTTTCAGATAAAACACATATAGAATATCTTTGTATACATCATAATACATTTAAATACATTTGTTTGAGAAAGAGACATGTAGAACTTTACAAACATTACAGAATTTTTAGAAAGTAAATAAAGTCTGATAAAGCTTTATGACTGTCAATATAAACATCTTTTTTAACCATTGTTTTTAAGATGTGTACATTTAAAAATGTTCTATGTTTTGTGTTCAGATCATCAGGTCAAAATAATCTATGAATATACATCAGTGTCTGAAAACTTGTGTAAACTATATGATCTTTTCCCCATAAGCATTCCCGATGTGTGATCTTTCCCTCATCTTTTCCATGCTGCACATACTTAAAGATATTCAAATTTATATATTTTTGTATTATTTTTCAAAAGCAATACAATAAAGACTTTTTTCCAAAAACATGTTATATCAATGTCAGAAAATATATTTGGCTTTTTTATCCCTTACAGTATCTCGCCCACTTTTGAATCTGAATTTTATTATTAAACTTAGCCGTATGCCTATTGCCTACAGACAAATCTTTTTACTAAAACTTTTTATATTTGAAAATGACTATTATGCAAATAAATATTAAGTAAAAATGATAATTTTAAAAGTTTTGTTGCAAATAAATTTATAGATTTTATAAGGTCATACATTTAAAGAAATTCAATTCAATTCCAGTCCATTCATATTTTTAGAAGACGTATTTAAAATTACACCTTTTTTTTACATAAATATTGTTTCCAAATTCAAGAATAAATAAAACACATGCGGATTGCAGATAAACCATGGTAAAATGTTCACTATTGTACAAGTTGCTGTTTAAACACAATATGATTGTAGTTTTTGTTTCAAATATATATTTTATTGAACGTTTTAGTGCAAAAACTTGTCAGTAATGTACACAGAGTAATAAGATAATATTCATCATTCATGTCATTTGAATCTTGAGCCCCACATAAAAAGCTATAATAAAAATAATAATAATTAAAATTAAGATGTAATTAAATAAACAAACAAAAAAAAGAAATAAAAGAAAAAATAAAGACATAAAATACAAAACTATTTTACAAGGCAGATTACTTTCCTTTTGTCCAGGCTGAGTCTAACAAACAAGCTTTTAGTCTTAGAAAGACTCAGGCCCCGTTTACTAGAATATGTTTTCATTTTAAAACTGTGTTTTAGAAAAAAAAAAAATCGATCCACGTTCACAATGGCATTTCTGACAAGTTCTCTGTCCACACTACATCGCTGAAAACGCACACCACACACACACTCTGGCATGATCTGCAGTGTATGCACGTCAGAGCCCCAGGCAGTCAGCGGGTGCTTTGAGCACACCTCCCCAACTGAGAGCAGCTCACGTCAGACAGTTCATTAAGGATTTTCTGCTAAATTTCATCTCACTATAGCTGTTAGACATATTCTGAATGAATCTATTACTTGTTCTCTGGTAATGTGTATTGGCTGAGCGCATGGATAAGTTTATTAATTCATGTAACCACGTACACTGATTCTGCACATTTGACTGATTGCTTGCCTTTATTTTCTATATTGTAAAATGTATGTTTTGTATTTTTCGAAGAAAATAAAGGAAGCAGTTATGTTATAGGCTCCGTTTTGGTATAAATATGCATAAGTTGAAGATGAAAGTCATATAATTATGTAGCTACATGATGCCTCAACATTTTTAGTGTCTGTTAAGTTAATATAAAAAACGAAAATAGGCATTTCCTTATATCATGTTCTCATTTTATTAGGTGAAACAACGTAGCCTGCAGGGTGATGTGAATGAGGTTATACAGTACAATGTTCCCTTTAAAGTGTCCTCAGGAGTTTGCTTTCCATATCAAACTTGCGAAGTCTGAACTTAAGGAAAGGGTGCAAGTCTGAACATTGTGCACTTAATATTGAGGAAAAAGACCTAATCAGATGTCTGCAGCTACGTCTCAGCTTTCAGATGTCTCCATTTCCCCCATTCACACTGATACACAGCAACAGCGCTTTACAATGAAAACAGCTGCTTCAGCATTTACGAAACGCTCCGTTTTCAGGGCTCGAAAACTCCAGCGTAGTGTGGACAGAAGGCGTAACCGTAGCAAAACTTATGCATTTAAAACTAAAACATATTAGTGTAAACAGGGCCTAAGAGGTTCCTAGACAAATTTAAAAAATGATTCTAGATCTGATAAAATAGAAAAAAAAAAAATTTCTAAATTAATAAAGAATAAGAGTCCAGACAGACCTAAAACACTGAATAGAAAATAAATACAGCTAGAAATGTCACTGACCTTAACATCACAAGTGAATTCAGCGATTTCCCCCTCTTTCATAGTGGTAACCACTTGCTCCCACACAGGAAGCTTGAACTTCTTCCCCAGTATGAGCTCCATGGGTTTACTGTGACCTCCCATCGTCCTGGAGTCATCCAACAAGGTGCCATCACACAGGCTAGTGCGGTAATGAAACTTCACCTTTCAGGAGAAAAAGGAATAGTAATTAACCAGTTATTAAAACATTTATTTTGTAGGACTTTTTGTAAATATTATCCAAGATCTTAACATTTAAGCATGAAAAGGCAAATTTTCAGACCCGCCCTCCCACAGAAATAATACTACTACACTCACCCTCTGATCTGTGTTTCTTATTAAAAAATAGCAAAATTTTCAGAGTTCAACCATGTTTATTTTTTTAGTGCACAGTTTTAGTCTTAATGTGAACAATTAATCAGTGTAAATTACTCCACAAAAAATTACCCTGGTAATCAGAATAATTGTTTACACATTTTTAACAGTTGACATGTTTTTATTCATGTTTGTATACAATACAGAATGTGAATTACATTGTCAATGTAAAAAGATCCAAGAGAGACTAAGAAAGAGAAAAATAATTCAATTTAATTCATGTTTATTTGAATAGCGCTTTGTTTTACAATATAGATTGTGTCAAACTAGCTTGACATAGAAATTCTAGTAAACTGAAAATGTGTCAGTGCAGTTTTCAGAGTTAAAGTTCAGTTTAGTTTAGTTCAGTGTGCTTTAATTTCACTGCTGAAAGTCCAAACACTAAAGAGCTAATTCGTCAATCTACAGCTCCACAAAAAACAGCTGGTTTATACTTCTGCATTGAGTGATCACTGTGTTCTCCAGCACCTGTCCTGTGCGTAGTCATGCATTTATACTTCTGTGTCCTGTTTGTGTTACTCTGCAATAACACTTCCAAAATGTTAGCTGGGAGAGGGTTTATATATTTCTGTGTTGTTTTTCTTCTTGGGTCTTTTATTTTTCTGAAGGCTACCTTAATATACAAGTAGCTAAAACTCGGATGTTGAACCGGCAGACGTGCTTTTAGTAGAGGCAGATTCACAAGAACTACAGCCAGACAGAAACTGCGGACATTTACTGCTATTTCTGCAGAGAATTTAGTAAAAATCTGGGAATTTATGCAGAATGATTTGGGGAGTATAAAAAACTTAATATATGAAATAAAAAGTAGTACCTTTTAAACTTTTATTTTATGTTTACAATGCAAATCAATTTAGATCCACTTATTTGGTAAACAAAGTCTCTTATAATATTTCTACTATAAGACAGAAAACTCACAGCTTACCTTACAAACTGTATTGTAAATAAATCAAGTAAACACTGTCATATTAGTCAATATTATTACTGAAACTAGAAAAGTAAAGTTCCTAGACAAACTTTATGGTGTCTTGAGTAAGCTGAGTCTGAAAGTTTGAAGTAGTTTTAAGGTTTAAAGAATTGAAGTAGTTTTAAAAAAGTTTGAAACAGCTGGCATAGACAGATAAGTACATATATGTTAGCATGTTTCTCGTATGGATTGGCATGTTTCTTGCTATGGTTGCTGATAGGGGGTTCTGAGTGGTTGCTAAGATGTTGCTAGGGTGTACTGAGTGATTGCTAAGCAGTTGCAAAGGCGTTGCTAGGTTGTTCTGAATGGTTGCAAGGGTGTTGTTACTAATATATATATTGCTATCATAAATTAGCATGGTTCTAGTATGAATTATCATGTTGCTAGCATAAATTAGAATGGTTCTAGTATGAATTAGTATGTTGCTAGTATATAGTAAATTGTTAGCATGAATTGGTATGCTATCTAATCTAAAGTCAATGGCAGTTTTTTTTTACAATAGATGTCTATGGGACAGTTGCTAGGGTGCTGTAAGTGGTTTCTAGGTGAGGCTAGTAAGACGAAAGGTCATCAGTGATTGGCAGATTGGTAGTCTGAGTTAAATGAGCCCAACTTTAAGTCTGTATGACAGTCTTGTGCAAGGTTATGAGTTTGGTGCAATGTTAAGTCAATGGGACTTAATTTTCTGGGTCAGTTTTCGGAAAACTGTATGTCAGATCAGTTGAAAAAGATAAAGCAACCCGGGTCAGGTGGTTGTACTATGAGCGGCCTAGGAGGAGATGCATTTAGAAATTAGCCTCAGAAGAAGAAGAATATAAAACGAACGTAGTATAACAGTATATTAGCTTTCTCAAGCCACCATAATTAATTTTAAAACTGAATAAATATAAATTTGCACACATTTACACAAGTAAATACTCGATGGGCTAAAAATCTATGGAAATTTGCAGATTTCTACAAGCGCAGGTTCCGTGTGGGTCTAATAACAACCAAAAAATAAGCCAATTGTTTACACTTTTTAACAGTAAAACCTTGATAATGACGTCAGTTTGACTGCTTGGGCGAAATATACTTGGCCACGCCCCTCCTGTAAATTAAAGCTAAACACGAGAAAAATAAAGCTCCAGCCCCTACTCAATATTGACACTAGCAGACTAATGAAAGTGGACAGAGTAATTGATAAATACCGAAAAATGTAAACAACAAAACCAGTGATACACACATATGCATCCTTTGAATTACAATAATAATCCTTTATTAAACAATTTAGCAGTTTCGTTTAGTTTATTAAATAAATTGTTCTATTAAAAATAAAAAGGTAAATATTTACGTATAGGGCTTTATATAGTTAATAATAACGACGTCTGTAAAATTTTGTATACAAATACATTTCACTGAGCTGTCAGAGTGAAGGAAGAAACTCAGAAAAACACACACACAGACACATCCTGTTTTCAAGACCGCGTTGTAATAGCATCAGGTATCCATCCCGATGCTTAGCTAACGGCTAAATCTCACTAACGTTACCTGGCGCTTCCTTATAGAAACAGCACCTCAAACAACTTCAAATCTGACAGGATTTTAGCGATATATACTTTACATCTCACACTACACGACCTGTGTGTCATTTTCGTGAAACCCATACCCGTATTACCCTACAAACTCGCGAATTCAGCTATGTTAGCTCGCTGTGTCTAGATTTTGACACTTTAGAGATTGATTATTGTTACTTTTGTTCACCCTCTCCATATTACATCGCAGTAAATGTGTCCAGAATGTTATGTTACCTTTGTTCCATTAGGGAACGTTGAAAGCTCTCCTTTTCCCGGAGAAATGACTTTTTTCTGGATACCCTCAGCTCTGAGCTTGATAGCAAGTTCCTCCATTCTTGTCGAAGATGTAGAGCAGTGTTGCCCTGTGGAGTGTAGAGGGCGCTGCTGCGGCGGCGACTCACAACCTCGGGTGTACGTCATATACACGTCAGTTTACTTCATAAAAACAAGCTATAATGCATACATTTCTAGCTTTTTCTGGCTAAATTTTACACCCATAAATGTACATTTTCAAAGAAACACTTACTGGTTTTAATTTTCCACAAACGATTTTGATTCTTCTTACAATAATATAATTATATTGCATTTAAAACTCCTTCTTGGTGTAAATCTTATAAACTGGTATAATTTGCTGGGATTTATGTACTTTTTTTGTCTTTTTGTTCTGGGTCAGATAGAATTTCTGTGTGGAGTTTGCATGTTTTCCCAGTGTTCATGTGGGTTTCCTTCAGGTGCTTCGGTTTCCCCCACAAGTGCAAAGACATGCGCTATAGGTGAATTGTGTAAGCTAAATTGGCAAACTATGTGTGTGAACGAGTGTGTATGGATGTTTCCCAGTACTGGGTTGCAGCTGGAAGGCCATCCGCTGCATAAAACATATGCTGGATAACAAGACGGTTCATTCCATTGTGGCGACCCCAGATTAATAAAGGGACTAAGCCGAAAACAAAATGAATGAATGTTGTAAAATCTGATTTTAAAAAGAATTTTAAAAGCTGGGGCCCCCATAAATAGTGGAACGTTTCTTTCATACTGCACGTGCAAATATTAAAATCTAATTACAAATATGGCTAATTAACTGTACATATACTAACTTTGTAAAGTTGCTATTTTATTTATCAGTTTATTGTATTTAATTTCACATTAAGAAAATAAAGGTTCCACTTAAAATATATTTTAAATGTAGTTTATTTACAAAAAAACCCCAAAACAAAGCAAAAACAAAAAATGAATCTACAGAGGAAAGAAATATATAGAGTAAGAGTTTTAATGCCAGGGCCCCATTCCTGGTATTGCTTAGAGCTCCTAAATTACTAAGTCCGCCCCTGACTATGTGTTATATGCGCAAGTTCCATGTTTAACAAGTGAAATGATCTGAAATTAAATTTTCCTCAGGATAAAATTATTTCAAGCTGTGTTGTAATGGTTTACAGAAATGCACAAGTAAAAAGACAAAACAACCTTATTATTTGTACATTGTAACATTGTTTCTCTATATTTGACTTGTTATGTGCTCATATACACATTTATACACAACAGAAAATTTTGCTTACCCAATTCACCTGTACCACATATCTTTGGACTGTGGGGGAGACCAGAGCACCCGGAGGAAACCCACGCGAACGCAGGGAGAACATGCAAACTCCACACAGAAATGCCAACTGACTCAGCCGATTCTAGAACCAGCGACCTTCTTGCTGTGAGGCGACAGCACTACCTACTGTGTTGCTGCAATATTGAGTTACTCCCAAAAAATTAACTAGTTGCGTTACTTAGTTACTTTTTTATGGTAAGTAATGTTAAGTTACATTATTTGAGTTATCTTTGCGTTACTTTTTCTGACCTGGCTGAGGCTTGATCTCTTTCAGAACTTGTGAAGAAGATTTTATTCTCTGTGTGAAGTATTTTTAAGTGTAAAGCAGTTAATTTTCTCTTCTCAAAATGTATGTAGTGTTTGCAGCAAACATGCCAGCGTGTGTTAAAAATACTGTGTAAAATGAGTATGCCTGCACAGGAGCAACACTAGGAGAAGGCTATGCTGATGAATGATTGTGTAGAATAACTGAATATGTAAAGCACTAATTATATATGTTAAATACTTGTATATGAAGCTATATGTGTCAGAAGTTACCATGAGTAACAGGTTATCAAGTGATTATGCTATCATGACAATGTATGTAAACACTCAGTCCTTTTGCATAAGTTGCATCTATGGAGAGGGAACTTTGCTTTCAAAACAGTTGCTGACATGACATAGACTTGTGACCAAGGGGGCAGGTTTGCGCTTGACATTGGTGGGGACTGGGGACGAGTTATCCCCGCCAAGAATGAATATTGTTTATATATATATTGCTATTTATTATTTAACTGCTATTAAAATGTATTATTAAGTAATCCTCTCTTCTTACAATTTATTAAGTTAAATTAAATAGTCGTGCGTGTAGCCAAGGGGGGTCAGGTGGTTTAATAGACCAATAATTGGATTATTATTATTATGTTTGTATTTCTTTTATTATTCAAATGGATAAATTGTCACTGAGGAAGGTTGAATGCGCTGGCCAGTTTGTTATTTGCCTATAGGCTTCAGTTTTTAATTTTAATCAAGTTTTAACAGATTTCCCAAAGAAAATTATGATAAAAAAAAATTGTATTTTAAAAATAAGTATATTTACATATTGGAAGAGTTTAGATGCAAAAACCTCTAAATGCCATTTAATATTTTCTTCCAAAATTAGCATTTTCTCCAACTGCTGTGTGTGGACTCAGTGATTTTACTTTTATAGTGACAAATACGTTCTTTTCATTGCCTTTAAAGTGAAAAAACTGAACTAAAATATACAAGGCTGAGAAAAATAATCATTTTACATGGCATTTAGAGGTTTTGGCATCTGTATTGTACTTCATTTCTTTATTCTAAGAATTTAAAGTCCTAATTTCTAGTTCAAAGTATTTTTATTATTTATAAAACTGTAATAAAACTTAGTTTAAATGTGTAAATAAAGCAATTTGACAAAATGGTAGGAAATAGTTTTGGTACATCAAAAAGTGTAGATATAATAACTATCAAACAAGATTATCCAGCAAAAAATAGTTCTTAATATGTCACTAAATTGTATTATTTATACCTCAATTAACCAGAAAATCAGGTGAATAACTGCAAAAGGTTTAGTTTTTCAGAAAACAAATAACCCCATTTAATAAGCTGGCTACAGGCCTGAAAGTGTATGTTCAAATAATGTTTATTAACTGATAAAGAGAGAGTTTAATAAAGACTTTCGTTCATTTTTCGTACAAATTAAACATGTCTCATAGTATTATTAAATATGGAGCACAGGCTGTAGCTTTTCTGACAAATAGTTTCAACCAAAATTGGAGATGTTACTGTAAGAGATTAGGAGAACTGGCAGGGTCATATACGTTTACATGTAGGTGTTTATTCTGCAGTTAGCTTTCAGGGAATAACTTATTGTTTACAGACTATATGAGTCTGCTTTAACATTAGACTGACCGTGAAAGCGGTGAAAACACTAGCATAACGACATTATCATGATGGACTCTTTCACTAGCGAACTTGAGTTTATGTGACTTACACTTTTCGTTGGAAAAAGCTCTTTTTGTCCACCTCTTCTTGCTACCTCCATCCTCACATGAGCATGTCACACACCTCACACATCGGAAAATTTCTCCGCGCAGTTGTTTTGGCGCTGTTTGTATCTGAAACTATGATCTGAAAGCAGCCACTCACATGACAGCAGGGAAAGGCACAGCCAATCACAATGTTCATATGTGTTTGTGATTTTAAGTGAATTAAATATTAAATTAAATTTTAAGTGATTTTAAGTGAATTAAATATTAAATTATTGGTGGGGACCAATGACTGTAAAAAACACGTCCTCACCGTCCACCCTAAATCTACGCCCCTGCCTGTGACATCTCGCTGACCATAGCAAGCTGGCAGAGAGCCAAGAATAGCAGGACCACTTAGAGTAGAAACCTATTAAAAAATGGTCAAGAGTTAAAATGAGACACCTAGGGGTGTGTCAAATAACCTGTATAAAGATTGTGGAAAACACAGAGACTTTAGAAAGAGTAAGAGAAAGAGAGAAGGAAAGAAAAGAATTGTCCAGGAGAGACTTCAGAATGCTCTGGGGTCTGCTGTGCTCTTTCTCGGCTTTATTATGGAGAATAAAGTCTATTTTCTGATATTCAAAACCTCCTGTCTGATCATTTCTAATTGATGAAAAGTCGAATTACGACACTTGCAGGAGTTTTTTTCTTATTTTTTAATGGAGGAGCTCTGCAATTAACAACACACTGTACAATCTGCATTTACCTTTAAAAAAACACATAAAAATGAATGTAGGATTGAGAACTTCCTGACCGTATATACAGATTAATGAAAGATTTTTCATTTGCTACTTTTGTACTTTTTGTCTTATTCAAACATATAATTAGTGTCCATTCAGATAATCCTCTTTTCCTTTTCTTCCATGTGTTCAAAATAATGAGAATTTTCAACAAGACTACAATCATTTTAATTCAGCAATTTTATTTTTTTAAAAGTGAATTAACTAAACTCCTATTACATTTTTTAAAAGTAACTGAAATATTATTACTTATCTTTTGAAAGTATGTGTTACTGTACTTGCTACTTAGAAAAGTAATATTATCAAATAACTTGTGTCACTTGTAATACTTTTTTATTATAATTGTGCTCACTTTTAGTACAGTTCACACAGTACAGTTTTGTATTCTCTTTAATAGCAAATACAGTTTTGTTCTTTGATCAAATTTAAGGGACTTATACTTAAGGATATCAATAACTTATAGGTACCTCCAAAACATGAGAAAAACACATTCATCAATAGTTAATAACAATAATTTACAAATCAAAAACAATGTTATAAAGAGTGTCATGTATAAACAGCATACATCTAAGAACTTCCACTACCATTAGAATGTAAAATACATAGAATGGCTTTATCATGTTTATATCTCAAATGATACATTTACAAGGAGGCTTACACACTTTAAATAAGGCACAAACAAGTTGTGTTTTCAAAAAGCCTCATTCTTTATTATTTTTTAGTGTTTTTAACACAATAACCAGATATTTAAATGCATTCCATCAGTTATTTCGCTGATGTACAGGCAAAGTATTTTGGTGCATTTAAACAAAACAGATATATTTATTAAAATATTTTTTTAGACAGAACATCTTTAGAAATTGAAAGATAAAGCTATTAAATTCAAGATAAATATCGCAAAAAAAAAAATTAATTACAACTTTTTTGCTTCTCTTGATTTTCCCTCTTTGTAAAATTTTGTATTTAATGTTTTTCTATAACATATTGGGTGTACTAGTTTTTGAACCGCTATCGTAACTTTAGATAAGCTCCAGATCTGGCTTCAGTACTGACTAATCTAATGTATATGCACAAATATAATATTGTATAGCTTCCTTTTAAAAATATGAATTTAAAAGAGAGATTTGTGTAATCATATATGCTGAGCATTGTATACTGCAAAAATGAACTGTATAGTCTTTGCTAAAAATATCTATTAATTTTGGGGGTTTCTCAGTCCAATAACACAGCATGCCAGTCGCCCTCCAGCGTTGCCATTCAGCAAGCTTCCCACATTCCCACCTCTGCCCAAATCATCCTTTCCCTCATGAATGACAACAGACCGGCCGGCTATTGAAAGTTTCCCAAAGAGAGTTGCAGGGGAGTCCAGTGACTGCCGAATCTTCTTGTTAATGGGCACAAAGTTGCCAAAGTCCCCTGGATGTTGTGGATGGTTGACGTTGAGGGGATTGTAATGCCCACCTGTAGAGTCGCAGCCCCTGCTTAAGTCTCCATACTCATGAATGTGCATGGCTCTGGGCTGCTGACTGTCCGCAGGGAGACCATAGAGCCTGAAAGTCACGCTCAGCTTTTCCTTTGGGCCAGACTGTCTGAATAAAATGTGACCGTACACACGAGGCATGCCAGGCGCTAGTCGAGTGTTAGGCTGCATTCTGCATACGGCCTGAAGGGAATCACTGTTTGAAGCATATGCCAGACCTGAGCCTGATCCACAGAAGAGCACATGGCAACTGAGCAGGAATGCCAGAAGGGGTAAAATGTTGAAGCGTATCATGTCTTCACCTTAATCAGAGAATATTAAAGCCAGGTCAAATGACATGAAGCATCTCAACGCCATCATCGTCTCATTAAACTCTTTGCAATGTTGAACATGGACTATACTTTCATTAAGACACAAATGTGTAGTTAAACATTAACTTTAATGGTTTATTTAATCAAAGAATAAAATACCACAATCCTCCACATTGCTATTAAACAAACATTTGTTAAAGGACATTTTATGATGATGTAGTCTACAGTGAATTCATATATTTGTTTAAAAGATTAAATACAGCACTTACTTTTTGTGTTCCGTCACTAAAAACTGATTTTTAATGCCAAACGTGTTTCTTTGTTGTTGGTCCTTTGCGTTTGAAAAGCTTATGGTTGCTGTTTTATACTTGCATAATGCAGGGGCGTAAACATTCCATATTTAGTAAATTACAGGGTCTGAACATGTTGAAGAGATCAAATTTCATGCCTGCCCACAATTCGTGTGTGTTCTGATATTACAGCTGTACACATGTGAAGTTTAGATGCAAAAACTTCTAAATGTCATCTGAAATGTTCCACTGAAGTGAGCATTTCTATCAGGCTCCTGTGTGTATGTTCAGTATTATCACCTTTATGGCAAAGATTAAGTGCTTTTCCTGGTCTTTATCGTGAAATAACATAAACAAAGGAGGCTGAAAAAAAATTTCATTTTCTATGGAAATTTCAGACGGTTTTTGCATCTGAACTCCTCATGTGAAAAGCATGAATATAATACAGTAGCTTTTTATCTTTTGCCTACCAAAATATATATTATAGCAGTGAAAATAGGTTTACACAAAAATGTGTGTGAAAATTATAAACACAGGTCCAAAGCCAGCTTCTTATTTCTCAAAAAGTGGATCTATTTGCAGTTATCCGCCTCATTTTCTATTTAATTATGAGATATAAATACTGAATTTTGAAGAAATTTTAAGCACTATTTTTGGCTGAATTAGCTTGTCGGATGGTCGTCATAACCAAAAAAAAATTCCTAAATGTTTAGAATAAAGAAATATGACAATTATTTATTTTTTAAACCAAAAATTATTACATCATATATTGTTAGAAAAAAGTTTTAAATTAAAAACTGTAGCCTATTGTAATTTATTAGACAAATAACAAACTGGCCAGCACAGCTAACGTTCGTCAGTCAGAATTTGGCCATAATTAAATAATAAAATTAAATAATTATAATAAAATGGTGGCGCAGCAAGAAGGTTGTTCTCGCTGTGTTCGTATGGGTTTCCTGTGTGTGCTCAGGTTTCCCTGAAGTGTATGTGTGTCATTGCAAGAGTGTATGGGTGTTTACCAGTATTGGGTTGCAGCTGGAAGGGCATCCGCTGCGTGAAACAAATGCTGGATAAGTTGGTGGTTCATTTCGCCGTGACGCCCCTTGATTAATAACGGGACTGAGCCAAAAAGAAAATGAATTAATATCAATAACATTAAAACATACTAGTACTACTACTACTAATAATAATAATTTAGAGCTTTACAATTTTTCTAGCCTCTCTCTTTCAAAAAAGTATATTTGAAAATTCATGGATAACAACAATAGCCAAAATAGTATTCAAATTGATTTTAATATGGGTCACTTTTGGTGTTTCACACCTTTTTATTGGTCATGTTTTCTTAATAAGGTTTTAGAAATAAAATTTACTTTTTAAATGTTTCCTCTATTTAAAAACAATACAGTAGGAAAGATGTTTTTTGTGTTTTTTTTCACAGATGTGTGTATAGGTGTGTTTGCATGTAGCAAGTTTATATCTACGTATGTGTGTATAGTGGTGTATGCAAGAATCAAGTTTATATGTATACACACAAGTTTAATATATATTGCTTTGAACATTCAATAGTATAGGTGTATATGCGAGTAATTTTTAGATGTATATGCACGTGTCTCATGTATGTGTTGATAAGCAAAGTTTGATTTAAATTCTACATGGCACCTCATTGTGTTTCCCAGCGATGGGTTGCAGCTGGAAGGGCATCCGCTGCGTAAAACATATGCTGGATAAGTTGGCTGCTGTGGCAACCCCAGATTAATAAAGGGACTAAGCCAAAAAGAAAGAAATGGCACCTCATAGTTTGGTGTTGAACTCTTGAAAAATAATTGTTTGCATTGGTCAAAACTGATTAGCTGAAGTCACACCAGGATTCCGCTTGGTCTTAAAGCCTATTTCGATGGGTTATTTGTACAATATACACTCACCAGCCACTGGTACACCTTAGGTACCTTAGGTACACTTACTAGTACTGGGTTGGTCCCCCTTTGCCTTCAGAACTGCCTTTATCCTTCGTGCCGTAGATTCCACAATGTACTGGAAATATTCCACCGAGATTTTGGGTCCATTTTGACATGACAGCATCACGCAGTTGCTGCAGATTTGTTGGCTGCACATTCATGATGCCAATCTCCCATTCCATCACATCCCAAAGGTGCTCTATTGGATTGGAAACTGGTGACTGTGGAGGCCATTTGAGTACAGTGAACTCATTGTCATGTTCAAGAAACCAGTCTGAGATGATTCACACTTTATGACATGGTGCATTATCCTGCTGGAAGTATCATCAGTAGATGGGTAAAGTGTGGCCATAGAGGGATGGACATGATCAGCAACTATACTTAGGTAAGCAGTGGCGTTGACATAATGCTCAATTGGTACTAATGGGCCCAAAGTGTGCCAAGAAAATATCCCCCACAGCATTACACCACCACCAGCCTGAACCGTTGATACAAGGCAGGATGGATCCATGCTTTCATGTTTTTGATGCCAAATTCTGACCCTACCATCCGAATGTTGCAGCAGAAATCGAGACTCATTGTCCAATTTTGATGAGCGTGTGTGAATTGTAGCATCGGTTTTCTGTTCTTAGCTGACAGGAGTGACACCCAGTGTGGTCTTCTGCTGCTGTAGCCCATCTGTCTCAAGGTTGGACGTGTTATGTGTTCAGAAATGCACTTCTGCATACCTCGGTTGTATTAAAGGGTTGTTTGAACCAGTCTGGCCATTCTCCCCTGACCTCTGGCATTTGCGCTCACAGAACTGCTGCTCACTGGATATTTTCTCTTTTTCTGATTCTCTGTAAACCCTAGAGATGATTGTGCATGAAAATCCTAGTAGATCAGCAGTTTGTGAAATACTCAGACCAGCCCATCTGGCATCAACAACCATGCCACGTTCAAAGTTACTTAAATCACCTTTCTTCCCCATTCTGATGCTCGGTTTGAACTGCAGCTGATCGTCTTGATCATGTCTACATGCCTAAATGCATTGAGTTGCTGCCATATGATCGGCTGATTAGAAATTTACATTAACAAACAGTTGAACAATGTGTACCTAATAAAGTGGCCGGCAAATGAATTATGGCAGCAGTCAAAATGGGCCAAATAAGCTCATGTATGGGACATATTTTGGACCTTTGTCACTAAGGGGTAGGCCTTCTGAACCACCCAAACCCCCCTGGCTACTGGCCTGAAACGTGTGTCTAAAACTAACAACAAAAGTTATTTTAAATAGGATTATGTTTTAATGTAGACCTATATGATAAAAAAATATTATTAAGATTTTAAAATATTACGTGTAAAGTCTATTTGTAGTTGTTTTTTGCTTGTTTAAGCTCGTTCAGTTATCTCGGTTGTTGTTTGGTCGTGACGTGTGAGCCTCATTTGCATATCTGAAGTTTTCACTTCAGGACCTGGTAAGTCAGTATATCGCGCTATAGTACTTCTAAATATATTGTACATCTCTTTGTGATTATATGTCACACTATTCTATAAAGTAATACCTTGGAAAAAATTATAAAGAGATAACTCAGTGTCACCGTCATACAGACGCATGGCTCACTTTCGATGTGTATATATCTTGTGCCGCCCGTCCCTTCAGTGCGCATGCCTGAAAACTTGCATCCTAAGCTACGCACGGGGAACCTCGTTTCGCCATCACTGCTTAGGGGAAAGTCCCCGGACACTGGGCAGAGATGTCCTGCATACAGCGCAGATCAGTGGCTTGCATTGCGTATCCATGCAAAGACGTCCACGTGACTGAGCAGAGCGCTAAGCAAGCCATGCTTGTCAATAAGATAGTTACGCAAGTGTCGTACACTCGTACTTCTACAGAACGGGGCTCATTCTCAGCATACGCATTGTTTTGAACGTAACTAATAATACTGGATGACACTCAATTGAATAAGTGTTTACATTTAATTTGATATGCTGAATATGCCTAGTAAATATTATCCAATTTACAATATTAAAAGGAATTGCTAAAAAGGTTAGTTTAGTCCCTAGTTTAACATTCCTTTAACAGCCATTTTGTACTATACTGTCATGTTTGAAGTCTACATTTATTTAATAAAAATACACTAAAATAATACACATCAATACCAGTTAATATCATTAATAAAACCAGTATTAATACCATTAATATCAGTAACATTTCACAATACTATTTTGGTATAATAATAATAATAATAATAATGGTATTATTACTGGTTTGATTAATGGTATTAATGTGTATTAATTTAGAGTACTTTTACACTATATTATGCACTATATTTTATACTATATTATTACACTATTTTACACTACATTATTTTAAATACTATATTATGAAATGCTCCTGGTAAATGAAAATATGATACATTTTAAAGTTTTGTTACTTCATTTTTGTCAGTGATAGAAACAATCTTACTAAGAGCATTTGTGATATTAAAGATGTGGCTTTTTTATTTTAATCAGCAATGAGCAATGTTGTTATATGCAAGATTGTATTTATAGATAAATCTTATAACTTTATTTTCATCAAATAATCACGAAAAGAAAAATATATCATGGTTTACACAAAATATGAAGCACAAATGATGTTTGTTCATAAGTAAAATAATAGTTATACACTGTAAAAAATCCTGGTAGCCTCATATTGTTAAACTGAATCAAATTAATCTTATGAGTCCATTGAACTTATATTATTAATCTATTTTATTGTCGGCTTTTAGTCCCTTTATTAATCCGGGGTCACCACAGCGGAATGAACTGCTAACTTATCCAGCATGTTTTTACGCAGCGGATGCCCTTCCAGCCGCAACCCATCTCTGGGAAACATCCACACACACATTCACACACACACACACACTCATACACTACGGACAATTTAGCCTACCCAATTCACCTGTACCGCATGTCTTTGGACTGTGGAGTAAACCCACCTGAACGCAGGGAGAACATGCAAACTCCACATAGAAACGCCAATCAACCGAGCCGAGGCTCGAACCAGCGAGCTTCTTGCTGTGAGGCGACAGCACTACCTACTGCGCCACTGCGTCGCCATGAACTTATTTTATGTTAAACTGAATTAAAACAGCTTGTGTAACAGATAGAATTTAAATTTGAACTTGATTAGCTTAGTTAAATAAGTTACTAAGAACTAAAAATATATGTTATCATGGCTAATTATTCATAATATTTTACGATGTACACGAGAAAGCTGATCAGTATACTAGAAAGATTTCTGAATGATGATGACTGGAGTAATGATGCTGTCAATTCATTTATTTTGTCACAGGAATAAGTTAAATATTCATAATAGTGTTTTTAAATAGTAGGGCAATTGGCAAGCAAACCAGACATATTCAAAGGCATTCATATTTACATTTTGACTAATAATGTAGCCTGTATTTTATATTCATGTGTTATATTGAGTTTTTATATTGTCAGTCTTTGTGGGCTGGGTCATTTCTACTATTCGCTGCCATTTGTATATGGTACAGAATATTTAAAAATGCATAAAAAAATCCTTAAAGCTTGTCTGAGAGGATTATCCTTTTCCACAAGAGGACACACAATCATAAGTGTTCAAAATTAAATTACATTTAAAATATTTCTCTAATTTCAGTGCAGGTAGCTGAAATGCCATGTCCCAGGTCACATATGCTCATGTTCAGTTACAAATATAACTTATAAAAATCAAATAAATACGGTTTGGAAGATACGTGTAAACAAAACAGTGTTCATGAAATCTTAAATCCAGTCTCCTTTATACATAAAAGTCGGTATATCTTTGACACCATTTGTGGCATTTCCGGTCCTGCAATTTCTGCCTGCATTAAAGTGATGATTTTCGCCATTACATCATCTCATTATCAACAATACCTTCGCTAACTCGACGACGTTGCTATAACATGCTGTGCTCGTATGGTTCCGTCTCGCTTTTAATGAATCGAACCTCCGCTTCCATATGATCCGTGGACGCGCCCAGCTGATCCCGCGCTCCGCCCACATCCCAACATCACCGCCCCCCATTCGCTAAAGCGCCTGAAAATGCAAAACGCGGCATTTTATGGGTTGATCCTGCGCATGCGCAGTCTCGATAGTTTTGTTTGAAGGAGTTCTCGTAGCCAGAGAAGACTGAATTTGGAAAGAGTGGCTCTCCACAAGGTTGCCAACTAACAACATAATTTAAAGGAACCTATGAGTGCAACGCACCAAATTTCAACCCGCAGTTCTTCACGAAAAGCCGCATAGCTGCTTGATGCATCGCTATCACCATGTTAGGGCATTATCCGAATGTGGAAAAATCGCAGCTTGTCAACTACGTGGAGGATTATTTGGAATGTGTCGAATCGCTGCCTTTGGATATACAGAGGAATGTTTCATTGTTACGAGAAATCGACACCAAGTATCAAGGTAAGCGAAACGTTTGTGAGCGGTGCCAGTACGGTGGGCTGTCTGTTTATGCACATTTCCATCGTGTGCAGTTCACACTGCAGACCGGTTTCGTTTCCATTTCCCCACAAAACGCGTTTTATTCATCATTCAGTAGTACTTCCGACGCTGCCCACGCCCGTTTTGTTTAACAAGTATTTTAGTCTTCAGCATAGTCAGCTATGTTTGTTCCAGCAACAATATCCTACCACCAGTGATCAGCCATTTTGACTAGTGCATACTCTGTACTGTTGTTTGGCTGAGCTCTTTCTTAACGCATCGCTTTAGTTGCCATAGTATCGACGTAATGGTGCTTTCAGTCGGCGTGTGTGTTTTGTTCGCGTGTAGCCGAAACATCTACAACATCTCGACGCATTGTAATGCCGCCGAGTTGACTTTTATAGCTCGCACATGAAGGTTATCGTAAATTAATTGTTTATTCGAAACGGGAACCGATTCATTCAGTGCTGCAAAGCACCGTTTAGTTCCTCATGTTTGTATAAGCACGTACGGCTGAGCAGGTAGGCTGACTGTACGGTTTTTTTGTTCCAGGGCGGCAGGGGTAGCAGTAGAGCAACACCACAAACAGACCACTGTACTATGTTAAAGTGCTGTTTTGTAAAATGTGTTAAGCTTGTACCATCAATTTCCTAACATCCCAAACATGATTTTCTCACTCAGAGGTCCTCAAGGAGGTGGATGAGATCTATGAAAAGTATAAAAAGGAGAGTGACAGTGGGCAGCGCAAGCGGCTGCAGATACAGTTGCAGCGGGCGCTCATCAGCAGCCAGGAGCTGGGGGATGAGAAGATCCATGTGGTCACCCAGATGATGGAGGTGGTGGAAAACCGCTCTCGTCAGATTGAGGCCCACTCACCTTGCTTCTTGGAGCCTGGAGATGTCGAGAGACCACCGGAGAAGGTAAGGCATGACCCTGCGAGCACCTCCACCAATGTGATGCCCGAGCGCTCTTCGGCGAGGCGGCCCAGACGTCAGCGCAACAGTGAGAGCCGAGACACTTGTGCCAATGGAGCTTTAGAGGATCTTGGCGAAGAGCCTCCACCACAGCCTCGTGAGAAAAAATCCAAGTCGGCCAAGAAGAAGAAACGTTCGAAGGCCAAGCAGGAGCGTGAAGCCTCCCCAGTGGAGTTCACCATTGACCCCAACGAGCCCACCTACTGCCTCTGTGAACAGGTGTCCTATGGCGAGATGATCGGCTGCGACAATGAGCAGTGTCCAATCGAGTGGTTCCATTTTTCCTGTGTTGGACTCACCTACAAGCCCAAGGGTAAATGGTATTGCCCCAAATGCAGGGGCGACAATGAAAAGACAATGGAGAAAAGTGCTGATAGGGCCAAGAAGGATAGGCGGTCCAGGTAGTGCCTTTTGTGAAAAATATGCCTGTGTGGGGATCGGCGGTGTTCGTGTTTAACTTATGTTAAAAGGTTCTCCTCATGCACTTAGCTAAAAAGTTTCCGAACAGGTGCTGTTGTTGCTTTTGCGTTAGGATGGACAACGACCAACAGACGTAATTAACCCTGGAAACACAGATGTTTTAAGATACTGCCACTAATGTCCATAAGACAGCGAAGAGTTCTTTCTTTTTTTCCAGTAAGACTAAAGAGGTTAAATATGTTAGGTCAGCAGCACCCAGGTCAGGGTAATGCTGTCAAAAATAACAAGCAAAGTGTTTCAAGTGCACAGGGTTTGATGAACCGTATGTCAGCATCTTTCCTTTGCATTTCTTGTTCTTTCGTTCCACATTTTAGAAAATATATATCAAAACACACCTCTGAAATGTCTTCCAGTGAGAGAACAAACTCATTTTCTTTGTAAATGTTTTGGAGTGATGTTTTTGTTTAAAAAAAATCCCTTTTTTAAGTTTCAACTATTTAAATAAATGGGTGCTTGTTATGTCTATACATTCTTGTTGTTATTGTGTCACATGGGTGTGAAATGGATATATTAGATTTAAAAAAAAAAGAACAATAACAATTAACGTGCAGTACTATACAGATGCTTAGGGAAAATAGATTGAGAATTTAACAAATATTTTGATATACAATCTCAGAGGGTCATGGAGGGTCAGTGTCCTGCATATTTTAGTTCCGACTTCAATTAAACACACCTGAACCAGCTAATTAAGCACTTTCTAGGTATACCAAAACTTCCAGGCAGGTGTGTTGATGGAAGTGTGAGCTAAACTATGCAGGAAACCAGCCCTCGAGGACTGAGTTTGGACACCCCTGTACAATCCTGTTTTTAAAGTAAAATAGCTAAACATTTCCGTGTTTGTTTGTTTTTTTTTATGAAAATGACTGAATAAAAAGTTGAATTTATTATATAAACATCCAAGAGCAGAGTGTGCAGAGCTAAAATAGTCAATAGGTGAAACATTTTATTTTTTTAAACTAGCGATGTTTATCCTATTTGTGGTTTTTATTATTCTTTAAAAATCTAGAAATTTGCAAATAAAGGGAGCTTTGACAGGTATCTAAGAGACCATCTAATGTTAATTTTCCTGTGAAAATTTTGCCATAATGAGGTAGGTTAATATATTAAGTTTTATTTTAAGATGTTGATCATGAGGAAATATGTTAAAGAGATGGTCAAAAGTGGAAATTTCCTCACCCTTTATTTACAAGTGGTTCTAAACCAAAGATGCCCAAAGTTGGCCAATTGTAACCTTTGATTTTGCCCATGATCCCATCTGAGAATGAGGGCAAATGCCTTTAACACAGTGATCATCGTTTCTAATTTAACACAACATTCTTTTGTTTGTTTTATTAATGAGCTAGGAAAAGAGCAAACTGAAATGAAATGTTTCAATTAAATGTTGTAAATCAATCTGATTTGTAAAAATGTTAACACCACTCAATGGAGAGAGAACTATGAAGAAGACTTGGTCGAGCAAATCAAGGCAAAAACTAGTGTAATTATGTTATACATGAGATTTTGTTTTTACTGTAATATGTTTATTATAAAAGGTGTATATATTATATATATATATATATATATATATATATATATATATATATATATATATATATATATATATATATATATATATATATATATATATATATAATATAATACATACTGTATTAGTTAATGTAATGCAATGCTTTCTAGTAATTTTTCAATATCATTAAATAAATTAGGAAATTACTCATGGCAACTATTTACCTTCGGCCCACTAGCCTCAATCAAGTTTATGTTTTGGTGCTTTGTAAGAAAAGGTTTGGACACCCCTGATCTAAATTTTATGAATTTCTTCTGATGAACACAAAACATTTTGAAGAATGTAATAAGGTAAAACATACTATAAAAGTAAATGGCTTTCCCCCCCAGCATTTTTCAAAATATCTTCTTTTGTGTTTAAGGTTGTGTTTGAATCGTGTAAAAGATGAGCTAATGATGACAGAATTTTCATTTTAGGGTTTACTATACCTTTAAATGTTTGAGACAAGATGCAGATTAGAAATTTACACAATGATTTCAGCTATATCTGTACTAGCATATACATCACATTCTGTGTTTTATTAAGCAATTGCACTGCGCAAAAACTGAAGCAAATCGATGATCACATCAAATCATGTATTATTATTATTATTATTACATCTAACTAAATGTCCTGCCACCAGATGTCACCATAAAGGCATCAGTGGTTCAGCTTTGGCTTCAGAACCCAAATCGAACTTTCCTAAAGTTTAAAAGAAAGTACTTTTAATTAAGAGCTCGGTGTACTGTAATGCCTGGAAGAGAGGCTTTAAAATAATTGTTGCTAACTATTTATATGTGTTGAATTTAAACAAACAACTGAAATTTAGTTCAATTAAAATGTTCAATTAAATCTGCTTGTTTAAATTCAGCCAAATAAAATTGTTTACAACCACTTCAAAAATTAAGTAAATCCAAGGGATCATCTTTGAATTTTTTTTTCTGTGACCCAACATAGGCTGTTCCGTCACCAGTTCGGTCAAGCATTATAAATAGTGATCATTAGTTGTCAATGTATATTTATTCTGGGTTACACAGTAATCAGGATTACTCTATAACCCAGCATTTGTTTAGTTGGCATTTAAATTATCTATGAATTCAGCTGTAAGTTAATAAGTCTCTACTCAAGTATTGAACCTTCTAGTGTGAAACACAATTTGTTTCCATCATCCTTTTGTTCCGTGTGAAGAAATACCTTTTTATCCAAACAATTGCAACCCTGGGTCAGGATTTTAAAAACAATCCTATCTTGTTCTTTCTATAGTCAAATCGCTAAACAAGAGGAAACATCCTGGGAACTTGGGAACCGAAAGCTGACACTAATGCTTGGGTGCCCTTGGTCTTTGTAGAAGTTATTTGAGCAAGGCCTTCGAGAAAAGAACCTCACACAAATGTGAACAAGGCCAAATTCTTTTCAGATAACAATCAACAAACCCATGAGCCCTTGTTGTGTTGCAGATGTCATACAAAAGCTATAGCTATCAGCTACAAAAAGAACTTTTTAGTTAAGGATGTCTGCTACGTTTGACTGGGATAATCCATCGACAACTCACTAACTAAATATTAGCATATTTACAGAAACATACATTTAGCTTAAAAGACTATCATGAACACATTGTATTTGTATTCATTTACACAAAGTAAATGATCTTGGTTTTATCTTTTAATTTCTTAAAAATTTTTAAAAAGTTAATTTCTTACATTTCTTTTAAAATTCTTAAAGCTGAAATTGACAATATTAGGGCTGCATGATATTGGAAAATCTGGCATAGCAATATTTTATTTTGCTACAATATATATTGCTATGACTATAATTCCACCATATGATTTGATGAGCTAAATTGAGGAAGAGGTATTTTAGATCAAGTCTGGGATGATCAAGTGATCAAATGTTTGTCTTAAATTAGCATTTTTCTCAGGCTCCTATGTTGTGATTCAGAAATTTCACTTTAATGGCAAATAATAGGTTATTTTCATAGTTTTTTTAGCATGGAATAACTGAACATAAACATAAGAGGCTAAGAAAAATGCTCATTCCAGAAGAAGATTCCAGACGGCACTAAGAGGTTTTTGCATCTGAACTCTTCATATATAAATACAACAGAGCAAAAATAAAAATTAAATAAACACTGCTTTATGGCGTTCTCAAGTTAGAAATTGAGCAATCAAATGTAAAATAACATGGCCATCATTGTGTAAATAATGTTTAAAAATAGTATTTAATAATATCATTATATAATTTAATCTTCAGTAAGTAATCTAATCCTGTGATGTGACTATTGCGGATGCACATATTGCAAAATCGATGCGCAAATGTGTAACGGTGGACCTAGCCCAAACCCCAGGTGGGTTGACTTTTTGTTTTGGGGCTAGATGGAGTAAAACTGTCAATATTACAAATTTAACTTTAACCCAGATAGCTATAAGCCACCGACTACAACTACACTAAAGATAACATAAACAAAATACACAACATATATACACATTCACAATTTGTTATTGTTCAGCCTTAATAATAATAATAAACACATTTGCTAATTTCATTCATTCATTTTCTTTCCGGCTTAGTCCCTTTAATAATCAGGGGTCTCCACAGCGGAATGAACTGCCAGCTGGAAACAGGAGATCCCGGAGGAAACCCATGCGAACACGGGGAGAACATGCAAACTCCTTACAGAAATGTCAACTGACCCAGCCAGGGCTCAAACCAGCGACCTTCTTGCTGTGAGGCGATTGCGCTTCCACTGCGCCACCCTTGCTAATTTCAATCAGCCCATAATCATCTAATTTTAAATCAGTTGTAATGTGGCATTATCCCAGTCTGTATTAAACATTATTCAGGCACCTGACCCTGGAAATGTTTCATTTTAATACAATTTTAAAATGTTCACACTTGAATAGTAACTTTTTATGAATTACATGATAACATATACACGAACTAGCAGCAAATAATTGATTTGAGAATAGTTGATTATTAATAATTGATTGAGAATAGTTGCCTTAACTTCTTAACCTTCTCTTCATTTATCAGGTTTTACTGTGCTTAAATTGCTTCGTTTACTCAAATGGATTAAGTTCACAGTACTCCTTAGGATTAGTTTTTGAACTTAAATGGTTTGTTGCAACCAGTCTCCTCAAATGGATTGAGTTACCTCAACTGTTTGGGTTTTACAGTGTAGTAACAATTTTCATCAAGCAATTTATAAGTAACATATTACAGTGTGTGTGTGTGTGTGCAAAGGGAATGAACCGGTTAAACAAAACACAGACAAAGCCTGACCTCTCATGGCCTCTTTATGGTCCACCCAATCATTCTCCTTCCCTGAAAAGTGTTAAAGCTGCTCTGTGACCGCCGGCTCTCTCTGCTCTCCCCATTCTCCCATGTTCACCTGTTGCAAGGAGGCTCTTGTACTGACTGTACTCGCGATGTTTTGAAGGCCGCCTGTAGGTGGAGTCAGGAAAACATCTGGTGATCCGCGCGCTCTCCGTCGACACGTCCAGACCATAATCCGGCGCACCGGACACCAGGCGCACGGCGTCAGAGTCGAGAGCCCGACGCCTCCGGAGACGAGTTCACAGAGCGCGGTGAGCGGGACAGCAGAAAGCGCACCGACGGCGTGCATGCAGTGTACGAGACCGACTGGGAGGCAACCTCGGAGTGCACCAAAAAAGCGAAGACATGAATAAGAAGGGATGAAGTCGTTTTATGCGCGGAACGTCCAGCGATCATCACCGATGAATGCAGTGATCGATCAAGAGGCCCCGGTGCTGGAGGAATCAGTGTCGTTCGCTTTCGGCTGTGTGTGCAGAATGTCGCGGGAGAGGTGTGTGAAGCGGCAGGTTGAGGTCTATTAAAACAGACAGGCTGAGCAGAGCAGAGGCATTGGTCATTCAGCTCAGCCGCTCTGCCCATCAGCGCAGCGCCTGGTTAACATTGCCCACCGGAGCGCTGGCATCGGGCTATGGGCTCACCGCACGGAACGCGTGTTTTTGATGAATAAATGACATTGGCGTCTCTGTCTTGCGTATCATGCTGGTGGACCCTCCGCCGTCACGCGCTGCGCTTCGGCTCCTGGAAACAAACTGAAATACGTTGCAATGTGTTCGTTTTGGCAGTTCAATAAGGTGCGCAATAAAACGCCGTGTGAGTGCCGCGGAGCGTCGGACAGGGTCGCGATCCCCGCTGTGGCCTGTGTGTGAAACGCGCCGGAGAATGGAGAAGTTCCTGCAGATCGCGCCTCATTCCCTGGCCATCGTGCTGTCGCGGGTCAGCGGGGAGGAGGCGGCCGCCGCGGTCACCGAGAAGCTTCAGCACCATCACACCGGCTACGAGATATTCGCCGACTTCAAAGCGGAGAACATGCAGCACTTTTGGAACAAGAAAGTCACGGACGCCATATCGGAGACCTTCTTCTTGGGCTGGATAGACGAACACGTCCTGCTCATTCAAGGCAAGGAGGATCACCTGGAGGTCCTGAGGGAAGGCTGGACGCGGAGGGCCCTCAAACCACCGCGGGGCTTCGAGATCAAGTGCATAGGTAAGCCCGAGCCACTGGATGCGCCGACAGCTGTGGGAATGAAATCAGTTGGTTTTGAGGAGTAATGTGATGTGGGTGAAGGTGGTATAGTGTTGTGGTTTTAACACACTCTGATGTGTTGGTGTTGAGGCTTGAGAGAATATGCAAACCTTATGGTGGGATATGCAGAATTGTGATATATTGTGGCTCTCCAATTGTGTGAAGTTGTTTATCTGCTAAAGTAAAGGATCTACATTTTAGTAAGGATGTGAAAATATTACAAGAAAGTCTCCTAATATTTTACAGTTATTATTACAGCTTTATTGTGATTTTTGGTTCAATAAACCTTTACCATCCATGAGACCTGGATGTTTTTCAGATTACACTCAAAAAAGGTTCAATCTTATTTAAAATAAGCTGAATCTACACTAGTACTGAGTTTTTTGGGAAGATAACTTTACTGTTTTATGTTCAATCCACTTAGTTTTGTAAACACAGCTAAGTTAACTTACTCAATTTGTGATGGGACAACATGAAATGTGTGGAGCCCAGGATAGTTTAAACATTTTTACATTTAAAAGTCTTCACAATAAAAATGGTTCTTGTACTGTTCATTGAAAGGTTCTTAATTGACATGGAAAACCTCTTTTTAAAATGTTACATTTCACTGTATAATAACTATTTATAATTGTATAATAAGTGTACAATAATTGTTTATAAGTGTATAAGAAGTGTATAATAACTTCATAAGTGTATAATAACTACTATTTAATATTATTAATAGCATAATAATAAATATAATAAAAATTAGAATTAAACACAATGTTTTACTTTAAAAAAAGTTGTAGAAGTAAGAAAAGTATGAAAGTTTATTATTATTTATTACTTAATATTTGCACTAGTAAAATTGCACATATTCATTACACTACATTGCACTAATTCATCTAGAATTGTACATACCAACTGTACATACAGTTAAAGTCAGAATTATTAACCCCCCTGAATTATTAGCCCCCTGTTTACCCCCCCCCCCTTTTTTTTCTGGGGGAATTTTTGAAATTTTAACACATTTTCAATCATAATAGTATTAATAGTATTAATAACTCATCTCTAATAACTGATTTATCTTTGTCATGATGATAGTAAGTTATATTTTACTTAATATTTTTCAAGACACTTCTATACAGCTTAAAGTAACATTTAAAGGCTTAATTAGGTTAACTGGGCAGGTTTGGGTAATTAGGTAAGATATTATAATGATGGTTTGTAATGTAGACTATCAAAAAAAAATAGCTTAAAGGGGCTAATAATATTGACATTAAAATGGTGTTTAAAAATTTAAAAACTGCTTTTATTTTAGCCGATATAAAACAAATAAGACTTTCTCCAGAAGAAAACATATTATCAGACAAACTGTGAATTCTGATTTCAACATTGTAATTATTTTCATATCTATCTCCATACCTCTGATTATTAATAGCAACCTGTACATATATTCACCTATTTTAAATCTCTTTTCATAGTTGATACAACCTGTATATAATGTTTATAGTAAATCCATCTGTAAATATCACCCTAGTTTTTTATATAATTTCACGCTACAACTAGCAAACGGTTGACCATATTCTGACTGTTAAATAATAGTTTACAAACACATAACTGTTCGTTTACCAACAAAAATCAAACAAACATAATCCTCTTGCACTACTACACTTCATTTTGGTTTTACTGTGAAAAAACAACAACAAGAAAACATGTTAAATGAAAACCTGAAATATTTTATGGCATACTTAAAAAAATAAAGATTATTTAATATCAAAAAATGTTTTTAAATAAATTGGTGTTACACTTCATATTTTTAGATTTTTCATAGTGTATCTATTAATTCTGGCACTTTTACCATAAAACAACATATCAGCCATTTGGTAGAGGCTGATATTTTAGACTTTGTTAAAAAGAAAATGCATTAACTAGTGACTAGCAACATTAGGGATATCCTGCACTTGCTGCTATTGCACTCATGGTTAGACCTACTGTAAACTGCATTTCATTGCCCTCTACTTGTACATGTGTAATGAAAATAAAGTTGAATCTAATCTAATCTAAAAAAAATAACAACACTTAATCTATTAAGAAAAATCGATTTAAAAAAGTCATTTAAAAGCTGTGACGTTTTGTTAAAATAAGAGTGTTTTATTTCACCTAATTTAAGTTAGCTTTATATCAAGCTATTTTAGTGGCCTGCTGGTATTTAGCCTTTAAGTCTTGAAAATGAACTTAAAGGCTGAAATTGGTCGATGAAAATAAAGATGTAACGAATAACTAACCAAAAAGAGGTTGCTAAAGAATAACCTATTTTTGCTTTCCTGACTAACTTTTTAATCAAAATGTATTTTTATAGCACAAGGAACAGCTTCATAAGAATCTTTTTTTCATTGTAAAGAGCCTTTAGTAGCAGAAAAAAGTTTCCATTGATGTTAAAAAATCTTCACGAAACCATTGAAGCCAGTAATTTTTAGGAGTTATTTTAATAGACTTTATTTTTAAGAGGCAGCTGGTTTCCAACATTTTTTCAAATATCTCCTTTTGTGTTCAACTGAAGAAAGACATTGATAAAAGATCCACATGAATGTGAGGAAATGGTAAGGAAACTATTGGGTGAATAATCCCTTTAATCATTTTCAAAAATACTCCTTTTTTCATCTGGCAACCTTGGACTAAATGAATGTGACAACAGGAATTTGCAGTGAGATTTATATGAAGAGGTTCCATAAAGGCTACGTAAGGATGTTTTAACCCTGTACTTTAAACATGGTTTCACGCAAAAAAACAAAACATTATCTTGTTGCATAAAGAACATGAATAAGGCCACTGTTCATGCTTTCAGACCATGAAGGCTTCACCCATTCTTTGCTTTAATGCCCTCATAAATCGTAATTCTTCTTGAAGGAGAAACAAGTTTAAAGTTGAAAAATTCCACTGAATTTTTCATAGTTCAGAGACAACTTATGAAAAGTTGAGCTTCTCTGTGGACACTTCCTATTCTCCAGTTTCTCAAATAACACATTAAAGCTGTCTTGAAATAAACCTATAGCAGGAAAATGGAATTAAACAGTGTCTTTTTGGGAGTTTGCATGTGAGACACATTCTATATTCCACCTGTGGATGTGTTGACTGCTCGTTCATGTTCAAGGCTGTGCAAACAAAAACATTTTTAAGGGTGAGACTGTGGAGAAATTTTGCCTTCAGTTACACAGAATGCAAATATAAAACATACCTGTACGTATTACTGCACTTTGGGCTCAAAGGGAAATTCTTCTCATTCCAGCACCTGGTACACGATGGCTTGTTTTGGAACATGCTGATATGTCTAGTATTCGCAGACTTGAATTGAGGCTTTTTTTGCCTTGAATTGGCAGATCTTTATATCATTGTTGCTGATAAAATGGTTGATTCATCATTTTGTATATTTGCAATGTTTAGTGTGCATGATTGTTTAGTTTGTGTCTACAGCACTCATTTTCTTTATTGCATAGAAGTAAATGTAATTATATTATTTATTGGTTATTTTTTATTAACACTGTAAAAATGCTGAACTGTTTTTACAAATTTAAGTGGATTGAACATAAAACAGTTAAGTTGTCAAAAAACAAAAGAGTTTGTGTTTTTAACCCCGGTGTCCTGGCCAAAGTCCCTCTATCGGCCCTTACGATCATGGCCTCCCAATCATCCCCTTCCACCGAATTGGCTCTATCACTGTCCCTCCACTCCACCAATAGCTGGTGTGTGGTGAGCGCACTGGCGCCGTTGTCCTGTGGCAGCCGTCGCATCATCCAAGTGGATGCTGCACACTGGTGGTGGTGTGGAGAGACCCCCCCTCATGATTGTGAAGCGCTTTGGGTGTATGGCCATACACAATAAATGCGCTATATAAATACACATTACACATATAAAAATGAGTTTAAATAATTGTAATTGTAATTGCAATTGTTAAATTCGCCATTAATATTCTGACAATACATACACTACTTGAAAAAAGTATTTTTGTCGATCCCAGTTGTAAGAGCAACAAATCATAACTTGACTTCTAGTTGATCATTTGGAAAAGTGGCAGAAGGTAGATTTTTCTGGTGAATCATCTGTTGAACTGCATCTCAAATACTGCAGAAGACTTGTTGGAACCCGCATGCACCCAAGATTCTCATAGAAATGAGTCAGGTTTGGTGAAGTAAAAATAATGGTTTGGGGTTAAATTCAGTATGGGGGTCTGCGAGAGATCTGCGGAGTGGAGGGCAACATCAACAGCCTGAGGTATTAAGACATTTGTGATACCCTCATTATAAACCGCAGGAGAGGGCAAATTCTTCAGCAGGATAGCACTCCTTCTCATCCTTCAGCCTCCACATCAAAGTTCCTGAAGGTCAAGGTGCTCCAGCGTTGGACAGCCCAGTCACCAGACATGAACATTATTGAGCATGTATAGGGTAAAATGAAAAAGGAGGCATTGAAGATGAATTTAAAGAATCTTGATGAACTCTGGGAGTCCTGCAAGAATGCTTCCTTTGTCATTCCAGATGACTTTATTAATAAGTTATTTGAGTCATTGCAGAGATGTATGGATGCAGTCCTCCAAGCTGATAGGAGCCATATATAATGTTTTTCCACTGCACCATGACTTTATATTCTATACTGGACATTATTTCTGTTAAGTGACAAGACTTTTGTCTAAGCAAAGTCAGACCTTACTGTCCTAATTAAATAGTTAAAAATCAAGGCATGATCATATATATTTTTGGTAAAATAAGCGTAATCTAAAGGCCTTTGCTTTTCATATAAGCCAATTCTGATAGCAAATGATCAACCAGAAGTCAAGATATTATTTGTTGTTCGTAAAACTTGGATAGGCCACAAGACTTTTTTTTCAAAATGATTATTCCTCCTTTGAAATTATTCTTTTAAGTGGAAATTAATTTATAAAAATGTAGCATTTTAACATAACACATTAAAATGATAGTTTTATAACAAATTTAAATTAACTAATGTTGTTTTTCTACTTTTGCCATTATGACAAACAATAAATATGAATAATAGACAGGAAATATAGTAAAACATTTGAAAAACAATTTAAATACCAGCAGGGTCAGTAATTTTGTCTTTAGCTTTGTATAAAGCTTTGTATAATAAATCTTAAATGTTAATAAATAAATAAATGTATTGATGTTGGTTTAATTTTTTAATATACGTTTTTTAGTACTTTTATAAAGTAACCCACCCACACCCTCAATATATATATAAATGGGCAAATCCAGAGAACCATAAATAACTTATAGTCTTGTAGTGGTTTCTTTTTTTTTTCCAGATCTGTATTTCCCCCCCCCCAAAATCTTTCCTAAAAGAATAATAATGGCACATTAATAATGGAATATAAACAAAGCATCTTGTTCAAAGCCTGTTCAACATGATGGTACCATGATGGTACCTTATATACTGGTGTTAAATGTCACACAAGCTTAAAACAAGATTGTAATACACTGTTAAAACCTGTTTGCTTTAGCTCAGGTATAAAAACTTAATTAAAAGATGCTTCGTATATACAGCATGTTTAGTTTTCACAATCTCCATGTAACTTCAATCAGAAATCCCTACGTGCTGTTATTAAATATAAAAGAAAGCAGGGTTGTTGGCAGGGTTATAGCTATTCTATTTCCCTTCTATTCTAGTTGTTTCCTCCCATGCAGCACCGACAAAAGTGAAGACTCAAAAGTTACAAATGTATTTCCGCAGATGTATAACCCAGACTTCACCCCTGCTATCTAGACAGTTATAAAAGATTCTATTAGTTCTAAAACTGTCTTGACACAGCAAAGGCCCCCTCAGGTGTGAGATTATCATAAGCATGACAAACAAGTAGTGTCAAGTAGAGTTCATACCTGTGTGTGTATGTGTGTGTGTGTGGTGGGGGAGTTATTTGTGTTCAGCGATGTATCTGGGGAGAGGTGACATTAACTTGCCTTAAGTAAAGAGTCTGTTCTTAAATCTTTGAAGCATGTCTGGTAAAACTTAATTGCAGGCATGGAGTTTGACTGGAGCTTATATCAAAGCTTGTGAAAGAAAAAGCCTAAGATTTTTTACATTCAAGACAGAAGATGTTTAGATAGATAAAAAACACAATAATAAATTATAATATAAATAATATAAATAATAATATAAATAATAAATAATAATAATAAATTTTATTGTGATAAAAAACACAATAAAAGCAGCCTTGGAGAGTTTTCAAGTTCTACAATAGATTTGTTTAATGAATGGTGCAAACTTTAAGCTATTCCTTCACTGATAATCCTCTCCATGAAGACGTGAATGGCACAAAAGAATCAAAACTGACAGGGGAAGTGATGGGCACAAATGAATCGATGAGTCAAAATTGACGTCCAAAGCAACTAGAGCTGCAAGTAATGTCATGTCTGTTCAATGCAATATAACAAGCACAGTTTGCAAATGATGCATCAGGGAAACACATCAGAGGTCTATCCGATTTGTGAACTGTTGACTTTAGTTTTGTTAAAATATAGAAAATTATTCATTTCAGATTGCTTAAAAAGAACCATGTGTTCACGACAAATTGCATCACAAAATAGCAAGACTTTGAGTTCTTCTGTAATGCACACAAAGATAAGCTAATGGTTTGTATGAATCTTCAAACTGAATGCAGAATGAACTGTAGGAGAATTCGGTGTCATTTTTCAATTCAATTGTTTAAAATATGAAACATTCAAAATTGGAGGAAATAAAAAAAAGAAGTTACTGGATACATTTTTTTAAAGATCAAGAACTACTTCAATATTGTTTTTTGCTTGGATATTGAATTCTTGATGCTAATAAAAGTTTTGTTGTATGTAATGGTTTTTATTTAGATTTTTCCTTGAAAGGGGTTGCATTTTGCGAATGGATTTGATTGTTGTAACTTGATTACCACCTATGAATTATGAATGTAATGTTAAACAAAACATTAGTATTTTAATACATACAGCCCCCTGAGCATGCTTTTGTTAAAATGTGAAATGTGCACATTAGAAAGCTTCATCCTCATCCAATGTCTGCGTTTTTTTTTTACTGCGAAAGTTGTGCAAAATATTTTAATACTTCAGAACAGAGTGGCAGGCATCATTTAATCCTTTCATACATGCAATTGTGACAAACACCCTTTGTTATTTTTCTTTCCTTTTCCTTTTTTCTTTATATTTTTTCAGTGTTGACACATTGTGGACAAACTCAGTTGTGCAAAAAGAGTATATATTAGGCTAAACTGACTGTTCACCCATAAATTAACTTTTGAAAACTTGACTCACACTGGGGTCTTCCAAGAAATATGACTGTATTTCCTTAATAAAACATAATTTATTTTTTTTGTGTGTGCTGATACTGGTCTTTGGTGATTTAAAATATTGAGTAGAAAAAAACAAAAACAATCAAAGAAAGATTAAGAATTGAATGCTGTAGGTAGTGGAATGATCACTCTGTGCAGGAAATGATATGATTGATATGATAATTATATGATGATTCATTATGTTCAACATTACTACCTTAAATTCACAGCCTCTGCAAAAACTCTTTACTTTTGAGTGTCAGTTTTAGAGCTCAGTTTATTGTCAGGAGCTATGGTATTTATATTGTTTTGTCTGTAGATGTTTTTAGCCATTGATTTGCATTTTATTAACTGACAATGACCACATTTTCAGGTTAAATCTTTTTTTTAAAGTTCTACTAAAGAATAAGAGTAACTTTGGATGGTCTTAGATTGAGTTTAACACCTGTTTACATTTTTTCGGTGAACTGTTCATATGAAGGTTTAAGAGGAATCAGACAGAGAACTAATGATTTAGTAGCAGCAATAACAAGTAATAACACTATTCTTTAATGCTGTTGTTCTGCTTTATCTTATATATATATATATATATATATATATATATATATATATATATATATATATATATATATATATATATATATAAAATTTATTTATTTTTTATTATTATTGTTATTTTTGTATAAGATGTAAACCGATCTGTTTTCTCTTTAAGAATCTATCTGTGGAGACGTTTCCATCATGAACATTTTTTTTTTTTAAGTGTGTAAAACCGAACCTACAATTATTAGTTCTACGTTATTAGAAATCTGAGATGTGCAACTCAAAGCCCCATATTTTCTCCTGGATGTCAGGATAAAGCGGTCTGAAGATTTATACTCTGGGCAGATTGGGATGGCTGCCTCTGAGGTTTGTGTATAACTTGGAGGTCGCCCAGAGACCGTGAAGTTTTACATGTCACAATTTCACTAACCACTCAGACCTTATTGGTAACCACACTCTTAAGGAGATTCCTGGTGGCGTCTGCAGAATAGTAATCATTTGCTGAAAAGTGAGAATCCCTCAGTGTCCACTTTTAAGCCTGTAATGGAATGAGGATGATAGTCCATAGATCAACTTGTCACAGGCCGGAAACGTACAAGGACCACGACAGTACAATGTCCCTGAAGGTCTTGTATACACACGGGTTGTGGTGGCATGTTTTTATTTGGTGCGTGTAGGAAGGAAGGCTATGGGACAGGAAAGGGAACTCTGTGGCAAGCCCTATACAAGAACTTTCTTCAATTGGAGGAAAGGGAGGGGTGCAGAAGAGAATGAGGGGAAATAGCCGATGGATCAGCAAATCAGCAGCATGTGTTGATAGCCTGTTTTTGTTTGACAGCAACACCAATTAAATAGTTTACTGAATAACCTTTTTTGAGCAAACTGGCTTTGTTCACAAATCCTACACTATACTTGATTTTGAATTTACTTTCTATATACCTAGGGTTGGGTACCGAAAACTTTAATCAGTATGCACCAATACTGAATCAGCATATGAATTTCGGTGCCACTGGTGCTGTGACAAGGAAATACGTCAAACATTTAAGAGCACATGGCATCAGCCTAAAGGCAGAGGAATGCACTGTCTTTGACAGTTTGCTACATCATCTGGCACTTTCACTGAGAATGTTTACATGGACACCAATACTTCAATTATAATATGATTAAGACAACACTGATTAAGAGTCTACCGTATAAACAATAATTTTTGATTACCTTAAAGGACCACAGACAAGAAATGTACCACTGTGTCACAAAATACGATGGTTTTTACTTTCTATTTGGCGTGTGGTATCTAATTCTATTAAAACAACACTCTTAAATTATTAGCACTCCTGAGATTTTTTTATTTTATAAATATTTCCCAAAGTATATTTTTCTTCTGGAGAAAGGCTTATTTGTTTTATTTTAGCTAGAATAAAAGCAGGTGTAAATATTTTAAAACCCATTTTAAAGTTAATATTATTCGCCCCCTTAAGTTATATATTTTTCGATTGTCTGCAGAAGAAAACTACTGTTATACAATGAACTGCCTAATTACACTAATTAAGCCTTTGAATTGCACTTTAATCTGAAAGCTTTCAATTTGAAAAATATCTAGTAAAATATTATGTACTGTCATCATAGCAAAGATAAAAGAAATCAGTAATTAGAAATGAGAAATCAAAACTATTATGTTCAGAAATAAGTTGAAAAAAAATCTTCTTTCCATTAAACAGAAATTGAGGAGGAAAAGAGTTACTAATATTCAGGAAGGCTAATAATTCTAACTTCAATTGCATATATAAAGTTATTTGCCACCCTGCAAGAGAAAGAGAAATAAATACAATAGAATAAAAATATGAAACAAACTGTGCTTTAAGCATCTTCACCCTAAGAAAAACACTTTAGCTACAAAAGTCCTTCGGTTAAGAGCAGTGAGGGATTTTCTCCTTGTGGTTTGATTAATGATAAAAACAGGGAGCAGCAGGAATATTTTGCGCTGTCACTTCAATGGTTTCTCTTTCATGTGTCTTTTGATTCTCAACTCGTTTGTTTATTACACAAATGAGGGTTAATATGAATAATCACTAAACACCGCATTTTGACACCTATTTGACCATTAAAGCGCTCACGTTAAGATGACTTTAGATGTGTGCGCTCTGCTCAGCTCTGCTGACCGCATGCTTTCATTATGGTTTTTCATAATCGTTAGAAGCCAAAATCGAAATCGAAATCGGTTTTTCGATTAATTGCACAGCTTTTTAAAAGTATCAATTTAGCACCCGTATTGAAATAACCCCAAACAATATCAAAGCCTAACTATGAGTGAAACTTGGTTTAGGTTCTATTTTCTTGTTATGCTTACTCATTTTTTTTTTCCATTGATTGTGCTTACCTGCTTCCTATTTAGTTCATTGGTTGCTCTGTATTTGTGTCCAAACTGGCCTCATACCCACATTCACCATTCTTCAAATTAGTCCACTTGAAAGTGTGAATGTACATAAGTGTGTAAATTGATATGCTGAATGGTTTGTGCCATTGTCGCTTGTCCAATGATAATTGTTTTGAAAAATCAGGAAGCAATACTAATAAATATTCCAGGTGAGATTAAAGAGAGAATTTGTTAACTATTTTTATAATCACATAAAAAACAGGCTGTAGAAACACTTTGATTAATATCCTCCCTTTGTATATGTCATTGGAGGGGAAAGCCCTGCACAACAGTGACGCCCGGCCAATCTCTCTCTAAAAAAAAAAAACCCTGGGTGAGAAGCAGCCATCCGTAATTAAAGGGCCATAAAGTTGTGTCTTGTTGAGCTTGTGTGTGCCTCCACTTGCTCCTTGTTCGTCTGTTGGCCTGAAGGGTTGACGTTTTTTCAATGTGTCATCAGGTGTGTTTATAACACCTGATCATCCACAGAGAGAATCATTGAGTGTGTGTCTGTCAGAGAGGTCAGCAGTAAGTCATGTTGAGTTGTGCTCTTTCTGTGGTGTCTCGCTGCATATTTGGCTGATGTGGTGTTTGGGACGGTGATGCCTGTGCAGGTTCACTTTCAACACCTCGTTGTAAATCAACCACTGTAAATCTAGCCTTTAAAAATCTCACACAAGAGTGAAGTACAGATGCATATAGGTTGTCATGCATGTTCAATTATAAGCGGCATGTTCAGCAACTTCTGCAAAATATAACTAAAGCATGTCTTAAAAATTACTTTTTGTCAAACTTGCCAATGACATGAGGAATTTTACCAGCCAGAAAAATAATCAGCACATGTTATCTCCCCTGTTCTAAAAGAAAACCAACCCAGGCGCATTCTTAAACTGTACCACTATACACATTTCTGTAGAGTGTTAAATATGTCCCAGGAGCTACGTTTTTTTGCAGTTTTTGAGATCTCAAATTTCCCATTTTCCAGTACCATTTGCACCTGCTGTTTTTACATAAATCCACCAAAGTCTTCTATTCCACCACATCCCAGAGGTGCTTTATTGGATTGAGGTCTGGTGACTGTGGAGGCCATTGAGTACAGTGAACTCATTGTCGTGTTCAAGAAACGAGTCTGAGATGATTCACGCTTTATGACATGGTGCGTTATACTGCTGGAAGTAGCATCAGAAGATGGGTACACTGTGGCCATAAAGGGACGGACATGGTCAGCAACAATACTCAAGTAGGCTGTGGCGTTGACATGATGCTCAATTGGTACTAATGAGCCCAAAGTGTGCTAGGAAAACATCCTCCACACCATTACACCACCACCAGCAGCCTGAACTGTTGATACAGGGCAGGAGGGATCCATGCTTTCATGTTGTTGATGCCAAATTCTGACCTGACCATCTAAATGTTGCAGCAGAAATCGAGACACATCAGACCAGGCAATGTTTTTCCAATCTTCTATTGTCCAATTTTAGTGAGCCTGTGTGAATTGTAGCCTCAGTTTTCTGTTCTTAGCTGACAGGAGTTGCACTCGGTGTGGTCTTCTGCTGCTGTAGCCCATCTGCCTCAAGGTTGGACGAGTTGTAGGTTCAGAGATGCTTTTCTTCATACCTCGGTTGTAAGGAAATGGTTATTTGAGTTATTTTTGCCTTTCTATCTGGCAATTCTCCTCTGACCTCTGTCATCAACAAGGCATTTTGCGTCCACAGAATTGCCGCTCACTGGATATTTTCTCTTTTTCTGACCATTCTCTGTAAACCATAGAGTTGGTTGTGGGTGAAAAAAAAATCCCAGTCGATCAGCAGTTTCTGAAATACTCAGGCCAGCCCGTCTGGCACCAACAACCATGCCATGTTCAAAGTACCTTAAGTCACATGCAAGATATCGCCATGCCTAAATCTGCCACTGCATAGAGTAACCAATGAAATAAATAAGGAGCAGGTGAGCACAATCACCTGAGTATAAATATTGAGTAACCATGACAAGAAAAATGAAACTAAAGTAATGTCACTTCATAGTATATAGAAAGGTCATAAAGTAAGATAGAGTATAGGATTGATGAACAAAACCCTTTTGCTGTTTAGTTTTGAGTTCTACATTAAGATGTCATTTTATCATTTCAGTATCATGTTAAAATTCAAGTCACACAGGTCACACATTCCAGCAAAATATCCAATTACTTTTTTTCCGTTCAGCTCCTGAATGGATTGTTTGATGTTGATTATACTTAATAACATAAACTTGACGCATGGTCTTAAAACAGACAAACAATATTACGTTATATGATTTGAAGTTCTGCCTGCGCTCATTAACTATTCATGCTAGTCTGTCAGTCCGTATCTGAGCTTCTAGTTTGAGCAAATAGACTTTTGCTTAATTTTGCGGTGGAAAGCGCAGCGGTGGCTTTGATCTTTGGTCTGTAAGTAGATCTGAGAGTGATCTGTGTGATCTGTTGCTCCTTTAGCCTGAAGCTTAACCTGCACTCTTCACCTTCTCCCACTTCACTCGTGTGTAGAAACTTTGCTGAGTGTCGTTTCACTATCTGCCGTTCTTGCACACTCTTATCAATCTTCAGTGTGGGGGTGTGTGTGGAGATTCACATGAGACTCTGAGAAGTTTCGGCACAAATCCATCTGTTCATTTCACAGTTGTTTGCTTGGTCTGGCTTTTGGGCCTCAGTCATTCCCTAAAGTTTCAGCCAACACATTATAAACGTGCTAATGTCTTTGATAGTTTTTCCCCCCTATAGCTCATTCATGATTTAAACGTCATCGTTTTGAACACCACCTTCTTGCTTTCTTAACTTTGTGTTCTCTACTCTAGTGAAAAGAAAGAGCATTTATAGCCATGCCATTCAGTCAGACCTGTACTCTTAAATGAAAGACTGCCTGTGGAAATTCTACAACCTGGCAAGTTCCCACTTGAAGTGTTTTTCTGACATTTATAGAGTGCTTTAAAGGGGAAAATTACTGTGATAAAGACAACCGTCAGCAGCTCTTCTGTCAGTTTGGTTCTTTGATTATTTGGAAAGTCTTAAGGCTTTAAAGCAGTGCTGTACGTCATATATGTATTTTTGTGCCATACTTTTGTTTCAAATGCAATGAGGATCATTTTTCACATTAACCAAGACTAGATCACGCTGCCTATATTCAGAGTAAATAGGTTGTCAGATTAGATTATTTATCTTTTAAAACGTCAGGGTAAAACAACATCCTGATAACTATGTTGAATAAAAAAGTCTCAGTAAAATAAATATATTAATAAATGATAAATATGAAAAGATAATCTTTCACTGATTGAAATTAAATACAGTTTCTGTACTGGTATTGATGATTTCACGAAGAACCTTTAAAGCAAGGATGTCCAAACTCTGTCCTGGAGGGCCGGTGTCCTCCTGAGTTTAGCTCCAACTTGTTTCTAGTGTCTAGTTAGAGCTTGATTAGCTGGTTCAGGTGTGTTTGATTAGGGTTGGAGATAAAGGCTGTTTCTTAGGCTGCGTCCAAAACCGCGTACTTCCATACTATGTAGTATTCTAAAATCAATATGCAAGCAGAGTAGTATGTCTGAATTCATAGAATTCGAAAATCAGTTTGCGAGAAGTACCCGGATGACTTACTACTTCCGGCGAGATTCTGGAGTGCGCGTCCCATGCACGCTGCGCTGTCCCATGATGCCCCGAGAGAGAATTTATGAATGGGAGTGAATTGACGCAACTGACGCAGGTAGCTCAGGTGACCATGACAAAATGACGGATGTAGTACGTCCGAATTCCATTCATACTCTTCACATTCATACTGTATAGAACGTACTCTTCTAATGGCTGAGTAGTACGTTTAAATTCAAATGCAGTACCTACGGTAGTTTCGGATGCAGCCTCAATATGCGTTCTTCAGTGTTGCTGCGTCCTCGTGTATCATCATTATCAATCGCCAAAGTTCAGTTTCAAAACTCAAAACCACAAGAACAGAAGACGGATGAAAGTTCTTGGATGTGTTCTTGATATCAAGGACGCATGGATGCAGACTTGAGCACCGAACTCGCTCTAGAAGTGCCAGAAGTCATTGCGGCCGGAGGTGGGAAGCCCAGCGTTTTATATAAATTTATGATTAAAGTTCAGAGATATAATCTATTTATCTTGTTTCCCTAAATGAGACGGTGAAAGTAAACATTACCATAAAATCTTAATAAAGGCATAAACACATTATTAATTGTTTATTTGCTGAAATTCGTATTAAAATTTTAAAACAGTATTAAAACTGTTTTATTTGTATTGTGCATTGTATATTTGTAAGGTCTACATGCAGAGTATATATTGTGAAAAGGGGAAAAACAATAAAAGAGCATCTTATTTCTCATAGGACGCATTCTTGTGGAGACTGGTCTTGTCAAGTTATCTTAGAAGAACGAACTCAGGTGACCGCGACAACACAGAACGCATTCTCTGAGAAATGAGAGGCTGTGTTCTTCCTGATGGTCACATGACCTTCACGCATTTTTTACGGAAAGTTATTTAAACATTACAGTGTTTATTCAATGATTTATTGTTTTCCCCCTTTTCACTATATATACCATGCATGTACACCTTACAAATATGTCGCACAATACAAATAAAACCTATTTTAATATGAATTTCAGCGAATAAACACCCTTAATGTGTTTATGCCTCTATTAAGATTTATTTTCCCCGTCTCATTTAGGAAAACCTCTAAGACAAATAAGTTATATCTCTGAACTTTTAATAATACATCTATATTAAATGCTGCACTTCCCACCTCCTTTATTTGGCTGCAATGACTTCTGGGACTTCTCGAGTGAGTTTTGCACTTAAGTGTGCATCAGAGCATCCTAGATACCAAGAACACATCCAGGAACTTTCACACGTCCTCTGTTCTGTCTTCTATTGAGTTTTGGAACTGAACTTTGGCAGTTGATGATGATGTTATAAGAGAACACGAGGACACAAAGACACAAGAACACTAAAGAACGCATATTGAGAAACAGCCAAACTCTCAAGGACACAGGCCCGCCAAGACGGAGTTTGGACACCTGTACTTTAAAGGAATAGTTCACCCTAAAATGAAAATTCTGTCATCATTAACTCACTATTTTTTAAACCTCCATAAGTTTTTTTCTTCTTCGAAACAAAAAGATATTTAAAAAAATGTTGGAAACCTGTAATCATTGTCTTTCATGGTATTTACTTAAAATAAAGTAGTTTAACCTCCTGTGCATTTGAGATAATATATAATATTAAAATCTCATTACTTTTATTATACACATTTATTTTTAAGATTTTTATGTTTCTCTATTTTAGCACTCACTGCAGGGATAGATTTCTGGTTTGTGTTTTACTTGTTTAGAATCTGGTTTAAGCTTTACATTACCCTTATCTTAGGGTGTGTTCACACTTGGCAGGTTTGGTTGGATTAAAACAAACTAAGGTGTGGCGGCTCTTTGTGTGATTGTTAGTGTTTTTTACTTGAGTAAGTGTAAACGCTGACAACTGAACCTTGGTGCACACCAAACAAGTGGACTGAAAGATAAGTCTGCCAAATAAAGTCAGTACAAAAACTGCTAAACTAAATAATCAGCAATAGGACATGATGTCATAAGATGTGACCATATAATACATAATAGTCAAGCGCACCATTATTTTCTTGTTATATACAAACACTCTTAAAGGGTTGGTTAATTCTCCCACAATTTAAAATCCAGTCATCATTCACTCACCCTGCTCTTCCTCAAACTTATAGTTGGGAAAATGAATTGTTCCCTATTTACTGACCCTCAAGTGGTTCCAAATCTTTAAGAGTTTTTCATTTTGATGAACACTTTGGAAATCAATGTTTGCAGTCATTTTCAGCAAGTACAGAAGAAAGAAATTCATAAAGGTTTGAAAGTGCTTTAGGGTCAGTAAAGAGTGAGAACATTTTAAATTTTTTAGGTTAAATGTTAACGTTCAGAAGTTCTCAACTCCTAAATAACATGTGTTCATGACCAGCCAAGCTTACAGCACTGTTTTGGATGTCCAGTCAGTTCTGTCGCAAAATTTACATTATAACTTATTTAGGTTTGTTCTTACATATGATACTGTGTACACTTAAGTTAATTAGGACTTAATGCTTTTTAAATGTATTTATTTTTGAACATATCCTTAATAGGGCTCAGTCAATGTATTCACAATGCATTTATTGAAGAACAGTAAATGATCTTTCAGCAAGCCTACATTCTTTTGGGGCTTAAAAACAGTTGGACATCATGGCGGTTCACCAACATTTTCTGAATTCCTTTTTTTTTTCTTCTTTTCTTCACTTTTTAGCTAGTGATAATCAAGGCACATCTTTATTCCTTTTTAAATGGAAGCAAGACATTTGTGAGTTTCCTTTTTCGCCTTTTTAAAACTATTTGAGGTCACGCTCCATTAAGAGAATTTTAACTTGAATTAGAGAGATTTTGTGGACCTGTCTGTGCCCTGTATTATAGTGTCAGTTCTGTCTGGGGAAAAATATGTGTTCTTGTAAGTTTTAGTTTAGTGTATGTGGAATATCTTTTAAATTTGTGCAGTATTTAAATAATAACTCTGTCACAATATAGTATGTTCGCAAACCTCTGCCAGAAATATTATACCAATTAATCAATTACTTTTACATTTTACAAAAACAAAAGACAAAATAAAAACACACAGCTTGGCTGAGAAATATAATGGAATGACTATTATGTGGATTGAGGAATTGCTGCCATCTAGAGGTGTGGAGTATAACTTTCATCAGCACCAAGCCTTCTGGTAATGATTTAATGTAAATCATATACATTTTGTTTTGTGAGCTTCAGCTTGAACATTTGAATATAGAAAGTAAATGTGAATCATCAAAATGTAGAAGTAACATTGTAATAAATTATTAGTGATTGACTTAAAGACAAAAGTTCCCTCAAAAATGAAAATTCTGTCATGGTTTACTCGTCCTCCACTTGTTCCAAAGCTGTTTGAGTGTTTTTCAGCTGAATACAGAAGTATATATTCTGAAGAATGCTGGAAAACACAGCCATTGACTTCTATAGTATTTTTGTTTCTGCTATGGATGTCAATGGCTGCTTTTTCATAACAATTTTCAGAATCTATTTTATTGCTGTGTTTAACAGAAGAAACAAATTCATACAATTTTAGAAGCACTTTAGTGTGAGTAAATGGTGAGGCAATATTTGTGGGCATTTATATAACGCAATATAATACAGCTCATGTTATGATGCACCAGTGGAGTTGTTTTTCTAGTGAATCCTAGATCTAAGCTATTTTCATATTTCAAGTTTAGACTGAACAAGGAACCCAGTAAGAGAAATGAAAACTGTGAAAAAGTAAAACAACATGATATTTATTTAAATATCACAAATGTCATACATATTTAAAATGATCCTAAAGATACCCACTAAGATACCCACTAAAATGTCATTCAGTGAAACAATAGTTTATTTATAAATATAAATATAATAATAACGCAATCTGTGCATTAGAATAATCATTTTATTTATGATTCATTCATTATTTAATTTAATTTATTATTTACGTAATGATGATGTATTTATGGTGTTTTCGAATTAAGAAAAGAGTTTGAACGAAAGTTTATGAGAACTGTAAAAGTTACAGTGCTTCACGTTTTATTCGTGAATTTCCAAGCAAAAACGAAAACACAAAAGGTGAACTGGAATACTTCTTGACGAAAATTTATTGCACTGCATATCACGTGATGGGGAGTGGTCGTCCTTGCACTGCCTGTACTTTTGTAAATATCACCACTGTTGAAGACATGGTACTGAGCGAAGAAGATGCACCATGCACCCATGGCACTGTCCGACAGATTTGATTCGGAGTCTGGCAATTAATGACTCAGATATGTAAACGTTGCTGTATTTCTATAAGCGGTAATTTAGTTTGCAGGTAATAAAATTAAAGCATTCTGTCAATATTTGGGTTATCAATGTTTAACAAGGTAATGCGGGGATATAAATCAGGTGAGGTGGAAAACGTGTACATATCATATAATTTCATCTGTTTGCCATCTAATTACAAAATATAATTTAAGTCGGAGGTATTTTGATGAAATTCTAACAGAATTAATTCTGCTTGTTTTTTTTCGAGACATTGTATATACAGTTAATGTTAAAGTCAGATTTATTAGCCCCCCTTTGATTTTTTTTCTTTTTAAAATATTTTCCAAATGATGTTTAACAGAGCAAGGAAATTTGCACAGTATGTCTGATAATATTTTTTTCTTCTGGCGAAAGTCTAATTTGTTTTATTTTGGCTAGAATAAAAGCAGTTTTTAATTTTTTAAACACCATTTTAAGGACAAGATTATTAGCCCCTTTAGCCTATATTTGTTCATTAGTCTACAGAACAAACCATCGTTATACAATAACTTGCCTAATTACCTTAACCTGCCTAGTTAAGCCTTTAAATATCACTTTAAGCTGTATAGAAGTGTCTTGAAAAATATCTAGTCAAATATTATTTACTGTCATCATGACAAAGATAAAATAAATCAGTATTAGAAATGAGTTATTAAAACTATCATGATTAGAAATGTGTTGAAAAAAATCTGCTCTCAGTTAAACAGAAATTGGGTAAAAAATAAACAGGGGGGCTAATAAATCAGAGGGGCTAATAATTCTGACTACAACTTTATATGTTTAGTATCAAATGTTAGAAAATGTAAGCAACATTTAGTTGCGTAACTTATTCTTTTTATAAATGTTAATAAGCGCAGGTCAGAATACATCTCTTCTTTATATTTACATAAATAAATTTGATGACAACCAAAAATGTTTTACCAATATTTTGACATTTTACTGCAAGGTAATTAAACAAATAATTATAATACAATAATTTCATCATATTCAATTCTCCTCAAAACATAAACCCTCCAAAAAAAGCGTGGAGCTCCTCTTTTACCCCTGTGCATCTGCTCTCCGCCGTTCACCTTTTCTTGATGTCCTACTGCAGAGCCTATGAGCTCATCAAGCAACGTCGCCATGGTTACGGCTGCTGTTGCGGCTCAGAAATAAGATGGCTGGTGTGTGTGTGAGTGTGTGTTTTTTTCCCTCCCTCTTCGTTTTTGTATGAATGAACCAGGCCAGCTTCCCCTTTCCCCCTCCCATCCTACTTGACTCTTTTTCTTCTACACCCAGTCTTTAATCCAATCTCCTGTCCTCCAATCGGCAGGCAGGCAGGACAGTTAGTGAACTGAGCTGATGAGCAGGAGGACGGGGATAGGAGGATGGTTTGGAGACGAGGTTAACAGGAGGACTCTGATAGAGCTCAACCTGTTCCTCAATGCACTCTGACTAGAAATTTGACATTTTTATAATACTAAAAGGTTGAGTTGTGTTATTTATGCTGTATTTTGTGCTGTGTTTTGTTATTACACAAAGCTATTGAGGTTTCATTAGCCACACATACTGTATGCTAATCATGTTATTATATGCTCTGACTAGTTTTAACTGTGATTGTATGAGTGTTTTGATGGATGAACTCATTCATTTATTCATTCATTTTTTTTCGGCTTAGTCCTTTTTATTAATCTGGGGTCGCCACATCAGAATGAACTGCCAATTTATCCAGAATATGTTTTACGCAGCGGATGCCCTTCCTTGATGGATGAGTTGCTTATCATTATTTTTTGTTAAACCCATGTGCAACACGGTGGTTAGCACTGTCGGCTCACAGCAAGAAAGTCGCTGGTTCGAGTCCTGGAAGGGCCAGTTAGCATTTCTGTGTGGAGCAGGGCTGTGCAATTTGGGGAAAATATCTATTTGTGATTTTTTTTTTTTTTACATATTGTGATTGCGATTTGATTTACGATTTAATCCAATCTGATTTCAGTTGAATTCATGCCTCAACTAAAATTCTGTAAGCCGTGGCAACGATTCTGCGACTGCTCTTAAAAATGACCTGTTTTTGTTCTGTGTCTATGACTCTGAATCCAAAATATTCCTTTTTTCTGCATTTTTATTAAACAACTGCAGCCTCAATGCCAATTAAAGAACATTCATTATTAAGAGTGTTGGGTAGCATAAGATGCTTATTTAAAAAACAAAACCTTTTGCCAGTTTAGATAAACAAAAAAGCAAACTGATTAGTAATGAAGTGATGCAATGGAACCAACATTCATATTCTGTCTTTTTCCATCTATTGTAACTAACATTTATAGTAGCACTTATGTACCACTAGAGGGTATATTAGGATTATACTCCTTGCAGGAAGATCAAAACATACTTAAGGTATATATTGTTTATAGGTTTGTGTTTTTAACATGATGTTTAAAGTGACATTTAAAGGCTTAACTAGGTTCATTAGGGTAACTGGGTAGGTTAGGGTAATTAGGCAAGTTATTGTATAATTGTATCGATGGTTTGTTCTGTAGACTATCGAAAAATTATATAGCTCAAAGGAACTAATAATTTTGACCTTAAAATTATTTTTAAAAATTAAAAACTGCTTTAATTCTATCCAAAATAAAACAAATAAGACTTTCTCAAGAAGAAAAAAATATTATCAGACATACTGTGAAAATGTCCTTGCTCTGATAAACATCATTTAATAAAAAAAAAAAGAAATTCTAAAGGGGTTTAATAACTCTGATTTCAACTATACATGTCAAATATGACTGTGAATTAAACTGAAATGATTTTTTACCACATGTTTCAAGTAAATATGTAATGTTTTTTTATTATTTTAATTTTAGTTAATGATAACAAAAGCATAAAACTCAATTTACATGTATGCAAATTCACCAGTACAAGGGCAAACAGAAAACAAACATTCTATTTAGTGAATCATCTCATGCAGGCTGACATGCTGAATCACATAACCAGAATAATTCACATTTTAAATGTATTATTAGCTATTTCCAAGACTGACGGCGAGTAGAGCATTTATGTAATAATAAAAGCACCAAAAAGCATACCACAATTACAAACAATTTGTCAAACGAAACAGTCAATATCCAAAAAAAATCGACTCTAGGCCTGGGCAATTAATCGAAAACATTCAGAACCTGTAATCAATCTAATTTTTCCAGGTCAATTTTTTCAATTACTTTCCCTACTTTACCCTACTAGTCACATGAAGGCTGATTTATACTTCAGCATTGAATGCTCAGGTGTGGTCCAGTGCAGCCTTTGTTAAAATGTAACTACACACAGGGATGGACAAAAATACATCAAAATGTATTTTAAAATAAAATACCAAATACCTCAGTTTTAAGTGTATCAAAATGAACTACAAAATACAGCAGCTACAACAAGTATCCAAATAAAATTCTGTATTTTTGTATTTTGGAAAAACTACTAAATACTTTTACAAGGGAGCATGACATTTCTTCGCAAACCTTCTATCAATAAGAATTTTCTATCAATCAAATCAAAGTTTATTTCTAGAGCACTCTTAATTACAATCTTTTTGTACCAAGGTGCTGTTCAATAGCAGTACAGCTGGTTAAAACAGCACTACACAAAAATAAAACAACAGTAAAAAACAATAATAACAACAGTAGAAGTTTCCAAGAAAGAAGCAATTTAGTATAGCCTGGGAAGTATAGCCATTAGGGATTATTAAATGCCCACGAAAAAAGATGAGTCTTTAACATTGATTTAAAAACAGATAGAATGGAAGCTATTCTGATTTTTAATGGTAACCTATTCCATTGTTTCGGACCCGCAACTGCAATCCCTTCACCATTAAACTGGCATAGTGAAGGAAACAATGACTTCCTCTAAGCAAGTTTAAGTCAGCTTCTCTGCACATCATTCACTCTACTAAACATAAGTATATATTCATAAAAAATGTAACTTGTGCTTCTATTTGATTTTTGTATAGATTTTGTACAAATTTCATCTTAAAGATGTTATCTTTAATCACTGTAAAAAACATTTAATGCAGATAATGAGTTGGAATATAGTACTTTATCTCTTTATTTTAAAAAACTGCCACCATTTCTTAAAAGTTTTATATCTAAAAAAAAAAAAATGAAATTGAAATCTTCAATCCTCAACGTAAAATCACGATTTCTAAAAACTACTAAAATCTCCAGTTTTATTTTCCAAAAATCATGTTTTTTTTTTTTGCAATTGTACTCTTCAATTTACAATATAAAACATATCACAAAAAAAAAATCCCTATCTGTTTTTGTAGCCATAAAACTTGAGTTAAGAGTTTTTGACCAGTCTGTAGATTGCAGTAATATTAAATATTTTTGTCTCATTCAGATTAACTATGTCAAAGGATGCAATTAACCATAAAAAGCACCTCCAGATCAGCTACTGGCATTTAAAACCAATATTGTAGGTATCGCCACTGTAGTGCTTTTTTATATTGTAAGAATTTTACAGTATTTTAAAAATACAAGAAACCAAAGTATTTTGATACAAAATATTAAACCGTTTTCATAAACCCTTTCAAATACAATTTACAAAAATACTGTTTTGTATTCAAAATATGTATTTGAAATGCATGTATCATAAATACTGCACATTCCTGACTACACGTCGCATGTTTGCATTACATTAATGATGATCGTAATCTGCGCCAGAAATACTGAAAAAAAAATCTTGTAAAATTTACTGTAAAAAACTAGCAGCTGTGATTGCCAGAAACTTACTGTAAAAATACAGTAGAATGTTTTTCAGGTTATAGTAGCAATAACCATAAAATTCATGGGGAAAAAACTGGCAGCTGTGGTTGACAGAAATCTACCGTTAAAATACAGTATGGTCTTCAGTTTACAGTATACGTAAAATAACTTTAAAAGATAAGGTATAATAATGTAAAAAGTACCAAGTTTTTCTGTATTTACATTAACGGTATTTAACTGTTAAATTTAAGAGAAATTTCATGTTTTATAATTTACAGTTTTTTACATTCGCGCTTTTACATTCTTTTACCGTGAAAACTATAGGGCATTTTTTAGAGTGTTGATGGCATATTTTCTATTACAATAAAAATATTACTTACATTCAAATATTTGTTATTTTCCCAGAAATGGATTGCGGCTGGAAGGGAAAATGTGCTGGATAAGTTCATTCCGCTGTGGCAACCCCAGAATAATAAAAGGACTAAGCCGACAAGAAAATGAATGAATATTTGTTATTTTAGTTAGAGGAGATGCTGCTTAATAAGAATAAAAGTGGCTGTTGGTTTTAGGCAATGTGTGTTTTAACTTTTAACTTAAAATTTTTAACTCAACAAATTCACCCTTCATTTAAACATCTCTCACTTGTAATATGTGAGCATATTTACTGTACAAAACTTGTCAGTAAACTGTGAGGGTAAAAAAAATAAATAAATAAATAAGTGAAATAATCGTACTAATCGTAATCGAGTTAAAATGTTAAATTAATCGAGATTTTAATTTTAGGCCAAATCGCCCAGCCCTAATCGAATTGAACTTGAACACAAGGGACTCTTGATAGCAGCAGGGGCCATGTATGGGAGATATTGTTTTGTGTGGATTTAAATGAAGAGGAGGAGGAGGTCAGAGGCCGACTAAGCATGACAAAACTCCAATGCGTTGTTCCCTTCGAGCTGCTCACACCCCCTCTGCTATTAAAATAATGGAGAACGTGAGCACAGCACAAACTCCCTGCAAGAAGGCGTTTACGGAGGCTAAAGGCTAACAATAAGCATGGGGGGTGTGACACATCATGCTGTGAACATGACCTCTGTGAGTCAGCATTAAAAGTTGGAGCGTTTCGGCTTTCTCCAAATTTGAACAGAAGAAAATAAAGGATTTTTTTATGTAATAGGAATTTTGAAATGGTGGCTTTTGAGTTAATAAAACATTAGCAGTATTTGTTTTGAAAAATGCATTATCGGGGGCTGGCTTTAAAAGCTTTTCGATAAATGTGAGACATCATTTGTTCTTTCTACAAGAATGTACATAAATTTTTAAAGTTGTTTATAAAAAGATTGATCACTCTAATTTCAATCCGAACAATACTTTTTTGATACTCAGTAGCTACCATTTGGTCAGACTAGTTCTTAAATGGATAGTATAACCAGACATTTTAGTTTTGTCATCATTTACTCACCCTTCATTTGTTTTAATCCTAAATGAGTTTCCTTATTCTGTTAAACAGAACAGAAGATATTTTGAAAAATCCTGAAAGCCTGTAACCGTTGACCATAGTATATTTTTTCAACTATTAATGTCATTGGTTACAGGTTTCAAAATCTTCAAAATATCTTATTTTGTGTTCAACAGAATAAAAGAATCTTAAATAAAGGTTTGGACTCACTTGATGATGAGTAAATATTGAGAACATTTTTATTTTTGGGTGAACTATCCCTATCAGATAGAATCCTTAGAGTCTTTTTGTGATGATTATACAGTGGATCCCAGACTCTACAGATATAGATCCTATACATTAATATGCTGTAAACAAAAATCTGTTCATTAAAAGTTGGCTGTAGTTTGCGATTTATGGGTGTTTTACATTGCAGATTGAATTATAAACCTTAATCTCTACTCCCACTAAATTTCATTCACTCATTCATTTTCTTTTCGGCTTAGCGGAATGAACCACCAACTTATCCAGCACATGTTTTATGCAGCGGATGCCTTTCCAGCCGCAACCCATCTCTAGAAAACATCCATACACTCAATAACACTCATACACTTCAGACAATTTAGTCTACCAAAATCATCTGTACCGCATGTCTTTGGACTGTGGGGGAAACCGGAGCACTCGAGGGAAACCCTATTGAACACAGGGAGAACATGGAAACTCCACACAGAAATGCCAACCGACCCAGCCGAGGCTCGAACCAACGACCTTCTTGCTGTGAGGCGACAGCATACCTGAGCCACTGCGTTGCCTCCCACAAATTGTGATGTTTAAAAGTATAAGAAGCTACAGTATGTTGAAACAATAAAGTCTTGTAAAGCACATATATTCTTCAGATAGACTCAATATATTGTTTTAAACTAATAACAATGCTAACAAGAGTCATTCTGTAAAACTTCAGAGAAAACAAAAAGTTTCCAGAGCAGAGATTAAGGTCCCATAATGCAATTCAAAAACATAAATAAACAGAAAATACCTACAAATCATGAACTATGATCAACTGTAATTTATTAGACATATTTTTAAGTGTACAGATGCAATTGAAGAGTTTAGATGCAAAAAACTTTAAATGCCGTCAGAAATTTTCCTCTAAAATGAGCCTTTTTATCAGGCTCCTGTGTGTATGTGCAGTCATATCACTTTTATAGCAAAAAAATAAGTCTTTTTCCTGGTGTTAAAGGGAAATCTCAAAAAAAAATAAATAAATAATTTCAATAGAAATTTCAGATGGCACAGACCGTTTTAGCATCAGAACTATTAAATTAGTACATGGCTTAGTTCTAGCCATTTAGTCCTACTTCCCAAGATCATGACTCCAACAACAACAGCAACAACAATATAAAATGCAAAACCCGTGCATAAAATGTAAAAGCCCAAGATATAGAAAAACACTGCAAAAGCAATGTGTCCCTAATGTGTCACCATAAAATATCCTATAACTGCTGCTACAAATATTCTGATACAATGACGAAAATATTTCTGGAGTTTCTGAATTGTGCCTTAAGCTGTATAGTGTCTTGAAAAATATCTAGTTAAATAAAATATTATTTACTGTCATCATGACAAAAATCAAATAAATCAGTTATTAGAAATGACTTAATTAAAACTATTATGTTTAGAAATTTGTTGAAAAAATCTGCTCTCCGCTAAACAGAAATTGGGGAAAAAGTAAGCAGGGGGGTGAATATTTCAGGGAGTTTAATAATTCTGACTTCAACTGTACATACTGTGTATGAGAGTCTGCAATTGCCTCTCTGAATATCACACTAACTGTACCAAAAAAAAAAAAAATAAAAAAAAAAAATAATACTTCCTTTCTTAGACTTTACAGACCTGAAACTTGCCTATAGCACTTATTCATGGTTGCTCTTAGTTGTGTAAATTGCTTCCTTGTCCTCATTTGTAAGTCGCTTTGGATAAAAGCGTCTGCTAAATGACTAAATGTAAATGTAAAATGTATTTTTTATAGTCCTTAACTGTGTAGTAACCAGGTCAATCCCTAAAGCTACACCTGATCCCATGTCTAGTTACCTTATATAAACCAAAACTAGTATTCTGCGTCTAAGTCCACATTAAATACACCTATAGCAAAATGCAATCACTAGTTGCCAAGGCAATATTTAAAAAAAAACATATATTTTTGGTTTGAAGTCAAAGTACTCGAAATAAAGTACTCGAAATAATAATGTGGTAAATTTTTGGTTGAGGATTATTTGCTTGTAATCATGTATAATTTACTGTTAACACTACCCAGCAAACAATTTTGTGTGTGATGAACGTCTAAAAGACATCTAAACATAGACAGCTTGGCTAAAACAAGGCTAAACTTGGGCTGTCCATGGAAATCTAATAGACTTTTAAGAATAGGTTAAAACTAGACTAGTCGTTATATAGACAGACTTTGTATGTGTAGTCTTTCATTTCTGTTTATTTGACGACTAGTCTAGTTTTGGCCTATTCCTAAACGTCAATTAGATTTTCACTGATAACCCAAATTTTGCCTTGTTTTAGCAAGACGACTATGTTTAGATGTCTATTAGACATCTATTAGACATCTTTTAAAAACAAAAAAATGCTTGCTGGGTACAGTAAATACATGTTATCGTGTATATCATTTAATATTGTATATAGATGCATATTAAAATGTTACCTTTTATTAGACTACTTATGTGAATGTGAATTAGTAGTCATGACAGTCTTCATGAATTATTTTAAATATGATGCATCATGATTCACATTTATTGTTTGCCATTACAATATAAAATGGTGTCATGCTGTTAGTGCAATTATTTTGATGAACTAAAGACAAATACAAATCTGATTTCTGTAAAGTTTGCACAAAAATCGCAGTTTTGTTGTTTACCTGATTGAGTGTTGAACACAAAAGCAGATAATTTGAAGAATGTTGAAAACAGTAGCCATTCACGTCAACCAAAGTGTTGTTTTAGCTACCATTTCCCAACTTTTTATTAAAATATCTTCTTTTGTGTTTAACAGAAAAAATACTCGAGAGTTACTTCATGGTGTCAGTGTGGGGACCTATCCTTTTAATATACCTTTGCCCTGAATTGACTTGCGCATGCTAAAAGATTAACGGTGTGTTGAACAGGACAAATAGTCTTGTACAATTAGTATAGCACTAAATCAGGTCATGCTTAAAAGAAACGCATTTGTGTTTTTGTATCAGTTTTTACGCTATGTGTTATTCTATGGGGCCCTGCTGTGGTCATGTGTGTTTTCCTCTTTATAAACCTGGCTGTTATTTCCTTTCCCCCATCTTTCTTTTCCATCCACGCTAACTCGCTCTCAATTCCACTGTGAAACAGGCACGCTCACGTACAGCCTCATCCGCGCGCTCACACACTCCATCGCTTGCTCTGCTGCTCTCCTGCCTCCCCCCTCACTCACTCACACACACACACACACACACTCTCTCTCACACACACCCCTTTCATAAGGTGCTGGCAGCAGCAGTGTTAGCAGCAGCAGCAGCAGCAGCAGCGTTGGAAGAGGAGGGAGCCTCCGAGACAAGATGTAGTCGCGTGAATGTGCGTGTATCCTCGCAGCCGCCGTCCTCCTTCACTGTGGAATTACGGAACAAAAGAGGAGGACCTTTCTTCCGCATCTGCGGTTTCCATTTTTCCACCTTCCCTCTTGTCGCGGTTTTTCTGCCCTCCCCTTGCGCGTGGCGTCGTTTTCGACGGAGGCTAGTGGCAGAGCTGGAGAGGAGGGAGGCTGACACGGGCTTGTCTGCGGACTGAGATCACCAAAGCATCGAGGTCACCTCAGAGGCCGTTCTCTCCTTTCTTCTTTTTTTCCTCCCCCTTTGCGTTTTCTCTTTCCCAGGCAGGCCTTTTGTTTTTCAGCGGACTTGTCTGAGGGGCTGCCGTCGCCGTGCTGAATTGGGCTATTGTTGGACAGGCAGGCCTCTCTCTCTCTCTCTCCCTCCACAATACCTTATCCTCCCTCCCTCCCTCCTCTCATCTTCCACTGCTCCATCCTTTCATCCCCATGCACCTTGCTTAAACTCATATGTGTGTTTGTCGGTGCGCACGTACTGTCCGGAATCATCTTTGCGCTGCATCTTGTCCTCCATTCTCGCCCCCCCTGTTCTCCCATCCCCGCAGTGCCTGGCGACGTAATGTGCCCTTCGTGGCACATGAATCCGGATGTTTGGCAGGGGGTCGGTGGGATTTGTTCCAGCCAAGGGTGATGCCTCAGAGGACAGCCCAGCCCAGCGCTCCCACGCCCACCTCCAACCACTGAGCACGCTTGCCTGCGCCGCCACGTGTCACCCCTGGTTAGCGTGCGTACGTGCGCGTATGTGTGTATATGCGTACACACGTGTGTGTGTGCGAGAGCGCCCTTACCATGACTCTGGCCTGATACCTGGACTGGGGTGTCCCCTGCCAATGTGGGGGAGGGACTGAACCTCAGGTTACTCCCCACCCCCTCCCTCCCCTTACCCCCTTCCCTCTTCCCCCTCTTCCCCCCATCCACGGGGTAACCTGCCAACATGAAGAAGACCCGCAGCACCAACCTCAGGCGGGCCTGGCCCAGCTCGGATCTATCGGAGCGGGCCTTGGAGCGCATCCGCTCTCGCAGTGAGAAGGACTACCACCACCATAAGCACTTTCCACCGCCCCCTCCTCCGTCCCACATCTCCCCTTCTCCACGGGGCTACATGACACCAGGTGGGTCCCCCAGGACCTCTGATTCACCTTGGACCAGAGGCTGTAAATCAGGGTTCCTCAAATGTGGTTCTGTTGAGTTTGGCTTGAATCTGACCTGTAATTTAGATTCAACACCTGGCTCAGGTGTCTGGATTTGAGTTGGTTTAAGGAACTCGATTGCAAATGTTTGTCAATATGGCGCATTACTAACCCATCATTCTCCACCATCAGTGGCTATGTGAGGTTTCTGTTTTTGATGTGCTGATTGACATAGTGTTGAATGCATCCACCATTTTGGTCCAGTAATGGTTTTATTGCATTAAGTTTATAGCATTATGAATCACAAATCTGGCAGCTGGTTTCCCTGTTGTACGAGCATAATGAGAGAGATTGTGAGATGGCCCCAGAATTCATGGCTGCTTTTCTCCATTTGGTTGTGAGTCTTCTGTTATTGTCAGACCTGTAGAGGGGTTCGGTAGTGAAATGGCAAGGTGACACACACCACAAGGACGAATTGTTTTTTGATTTGTGTTAGCGATAAAGTTACCAGTTCATTTTGTGCTGATGCAGTTATCTCAAAACCAGTACTTGTGCTTATGCTCATGTGTGTGAGTGTTCATGAGGTGTGTGGAGTTTGAGGACTTTCTTTTCTTTCACACAGCACTCATCATTAGGATTGTTACATTATTGTAAAGCATTTATGTGCACAAATGTGATGTTTTGTTGGATATCTTTGATAAAATAACATGGAATCTGTTAAATTAACCAACTTTGTCCCAATACAAAGCTGATAATCTACTTGACTGCATCAAACAATTGAAATCATGTTGTCATTTATAAAAATCTGTTGTGATTTTACACAATCTGCTGAACAACAAACAAACAAACAAACAAACAAACAAACAAACAAACAAACAAACAAACAAACAAACAAACAAGCAATTACAACTTTCTATTGCATGACATGAAAACAAGTAAATTTTTCATGGCATGAAGCATTCATCCCTGTTACAATTGTGACAACCAAACTAATAGATTTTTAATCTTTAATTGGTTTTAAGATAAACCAGTTAAGCCATTTAATGAATGAAATATGCACTCTTACTCACAATTTAGGTCCCAAGTGATCTTAACTGCTGTGTACTTGCATCAAAATATAAATGCAACGTACTTGCTGTGTTTATAATGTATTGCAGAACACTTGTGGTCTTCTTAAAATGGGATACAGGTCGGGTTAGAGACAGGTTTGGTGGTATGGGTAGGTTTAAGGATGGGTTAAGGTGTAAGGGATGGCCAGCAATAGAATTATTTCTGTAATTACAGAAATAATTACAAAAGTAGTTACATCCATGTATATATATATATATATATATAAATATATATATATATATATATATATATATATATATATATATATATATAAAATATGACTTCAACTATATATATATATATATATATATATATATATATATATATATATATATATATATATATATATATATATATATATATATAGTTAAAGTCATTATTAGCCCCCCTGAATTATTAGCGCCCCTATTTTTTTTTCCCACCAATTTCTGTTTAATGGAGGGAAGATTGTTTCAGCACATTTCTAAGCATATTAGTTTTAAAAACTTATTTCTAATAACGGATTTATTTTATCTTTGACAGGATGACAGTAAATAATATTTTACTTGATATTTCTCAAGACACTTCTATACAGCATAAAGTGACATTTAAAGGCTTAACTAGGTTAATAAGGTGAACTATGCAGGTAAGGGTAATAAGGCAAGTTATTGTATAACGATGGTATGTTCTGTAGATTATCGGAAAAAAAAAATTACTAATGCTTTCCTTCTTAGACTTTACAGACCTGAAACTTGCCTATAGCACTTATTCATTGTTGCTCTTATAGTTGTGTTAATTGCTTCCTTGTCCTCGTTTGTAAGTCGCTTTGGATAAAAGCGTCTGCTAAATGACTAAATGTAATGTAAATGTAAATGTAAAAAATTAGGATAAAGAAGCTAATAATTTTGTCCCAAAAATGGTTATTAAAAAATTTATAACTGCTTTTATTCTAGCCGAAATAAAACAAATAAGACTTTCTCCAGAAGAGCAAATATTATCAGACATACTGTGAAAATATCCTTGCTCTGTTAAAAATAATTTGGAAAATATTTAAAAAAATAAAATCAAAAGGGGGCTAATAATTCTGACTTCAACTATATATATATATATATATATATATATATATATATATATATATATATATATATATATATATATATATATATATATATATATATATATATATATATATATATACATATATATATATATATATATATACATATATATATATATATACATATATATATATATACACATATATATATATATACATATATATATATATATATATATATATATATATATATATATATATATATATATATATATATATATATATATACATATATATATATACATATATATATATATATACATATATATATATATATATATATATATATATATATATATATATATATATATATATATATATATATCCATTTCTCAGTGCATTGGTGCATTTACATTTTTTTATTAAAATATATATTTATTTTATGAAAGATATATAACATATGTAAAATATATAAATATTTAAAATAATTTTTTAGTCAACAAACATATTTAGAAATTAAAAAGATAATACAATTTAATTCAAGCAAAATATTGAAAAAAAATGACAACCTACAAAACCCCTTTTTTGCTTCTCGTGATTTTTCCCCTTAATAAAGTTTGTATTTATTTTTCTGTAACAAATAAATTTGGGTGTACTAGTTTTTGGGCCGTTATAAGAAGTTATTTTGTTAGATTTTGTACAAGGTCCAGATTTGGCTTCAGTACTGACTAATCTAATGTATAAGCACAAATATAGAACTGAAAGCTTCCTATTAATAATATAAATTTAAAAGAGAGATTTGTGAGGGGTGTACTCATATATGCTAAGCACTGTATATATTATAGAGAAAACATACATTACTGCACCCTAAATGGATCAGCGTAGCAAAAACTCTTTCGCTGCCTTGTTTTCATTTCAGGAGGGTGCATTTTACTCAACAGTTTTACTGTGTAGTTTTAGGTGTCAAGATTGTCCTTTAGATTCTGTTACTTTTACAATACTGACCTATCCTTGACTAGGTATGGGCCAGAATATGTTCCTGACAGTAAGATAACCTCAGATAACAATTTCACGATTTGACGGTATTGTGATTACTGTTCTAAATTATATTATATTATATTATTTTGTTTAAGGCCTAAAATTAACACTCTCCATGTGCCATATAAACATTGCAGAATATATTGTTAAGTCACCAATGGCCGGATAATACAATATAGATAACAAAGATTGTAAATATATAATTATACAAATATGAAATTTAAAATGCACCGCTCTGATAATTCAAGTTTAACTACAGACATTTTGAGGGATGTAAACAAAAATGATGGTCCCAGCATATTTTTTTCTGTTTTACATTTTTAATTTCTAAAGCTTCCAAGAATCCAAAAAGAGCCACATACATAATGTTACAACAGCTATTTTATCATTAAGTAATGATTGAATTGCCTCTTGTTTCAGTTATGAAATAGTTTGATAACAAGCAGGAAATGTTCATGGGCCGATGACATGACCACATTGAAATGGTCTATAAAATAAACACATACTGTTGAAGTGTTTTCAGCTAAAAAAAAAGAATATCTGAGTGATACCTGTTTAAGTCATTTTAGTGACTGCACCTTGACACATAAAAAAGACAGCCAATCAGAGTTGTTAATTCACATAGCTTGCACAAATAGCTAATACCTGCAATATGCATCAAAAAAGTGAGGCACGGTTATTTAATGTAAACTTGTCTAAATCTTACATCTTTGTTTCACACTAAACAGCTATTGACTTGATTTTAGAGGCACAAAGTATATATACATGCCTGCACGTACACATGCACACACACACACACACACACACACACACACACACACAAACACACACACACAAACACACACACACCGGCCCAGCTGTGACAGAGTCCCTGATTTAGGCGTGGGAGAGAAACGAGGCCATGCTGGTGCAGTAATAGCCTGGCCTCTGTAGTAATGCGCGTAGAGGAGAAAGAGAGAGATAGAAGAGGCTGTGCCTGAATAAATCGTTAGTCTCCGCCTCCAGTCAGCTGACACGTTTGTAGAAATCATAGAGCCACTATGAGGAACTCGCTGAAGCCTTTGGGAATTTATTTTTTGCAAATGCGTATGCGTGCATTAACCCTCGATCAGTTCATTTCCCTTTTTTGACACAAACACATACATCCGTTTTATATAGATCATCTCATTATGTATTCACTATGCAGATTCTCTCTCTCTCTCTCTCTTTCTCTCTCTCTCTTTTCTACTCATACTATCACTCGTTGCACCAGGCTAAAAATATCCACCCCAGTTCTGGACATCCCAGATGCTGACATCACTAGTGGGACTGCATGCAGGATTTGCATGGGATGATTGAGAAGAGAATGAGAGCACGAGGGAGGGAGGGAGGGATGGCGAACGACGATCAGGCCACCGAAATAGGACTGCAAGCTAACATACTGCACAAAGTGAAGATTCTGCATTGCCCCCTATTTAAAGTAGCGTTCCTTTATAGTCTGACCTATTTAGCGATACTTGACCTTTATGTCTCCATTTGGTCTCCATTTTGCTCCAGGCGTGGGGGTTACTAACATGGAAGGTTTTGCATATAGCATGACCGAATCTTTATCACCTATGCGTTCGGTTAATGTGCTTGTAGTCGTGTTGGCTATGGAGCACGACTGCGCTTCTTTTCTTTAGATGGAAGTGGGTCAGCAGAGAGTCTAGGCCTAGTCTGAAGGGACCACCCTGAGCAATCAGCTCTACCCCCTCTTTCTGTTTTTGGTTACAGCCTGGATCACTGTGTTGGTGAGAGTCGAAGCTTATAGTTGATTTAAAGGGTTAGTTCACGCAAGAATTTTAATTGTGTTATTAATTGCTCACTCTCATGTTGGTCCAATCCTCTGAGGACTTTGTTTATGTTTGGAACACAAATTAAGGTAACACTTTATTTTGATGGTCCATTTGAGTATTAGTAGACTTTCTGCTTGATATCTGTTGATACTGCTCCTTCAACAGACATTTAACTGACTATAAGAAACTTTGCAAGTACATGTCAACTTTCACTAACCCTAACCCCAACCTAACAGTCTACTTATAATCTAATGAGAATTAGTTGGCATGTCGAAGAAATTTACTTAAATTCAACAAATGGATCATCAAAATAAAGTGTGACCCCGAATTAAGGTTTTATGGATGAAATCTGAGAGCTTTCTCGTCCTCCTCAGACAGCAATGATAATGATACATTCAAAGTCTATCAAAGGTTCAATGTGACTTCAGTGGTTAAATCTTAATCATACGAAGCTCCAAGAGCACTTTTCTTAACCTTGCTCCGCAGATGTCCTCTATGAATGTGCAACAGTTAATCGATTACTTGATCGTGAAGACCATGGTTGACCATGTAAATGGCGATTGAATCTTACAGCACTTACAGTGGCGCCCTTAGCTCTAATTGGTTAGCTCGCCACAGGATGCATCAAAATATGTGAGAAAAGAGAGAATCATGACTTCATTGACTACGTTTACATGGACATCAGTAATCAAATTATTTGCCTTAATCTAAATAAGACAATAATATAATTAGGGTGTTTCTATGAGTTGCTTTTTGAATGTTCCTGTTTTACATGTTATAGCACATAATTCGATTAACATCATTGCGTCACCATGCTATCCACATTTCCTCCAGAGTTTCATGTAATTTCTGGAGTTCCATTTTTAATTTGTCAACTTTAAATGAAGTTTAAACTTTCACTTTTATTTAGGAACATTTCATGCATGCGCCTGTGACAAACGAGATATTGGATGCAGTTATGAACTGCTGGAAGAGGGTTGTATTATGGCTCATTTCCACTGACTGGTACATTACCCTACAGTTCGGGTCGGTACAAGTCACCTTTATCAGGCTTGCGTTTCCACTACCAAGAGTACCTTTTAAATGGGTGTGGTGTAAGACAGAACATTGGAAACGTTGGAAATGTCTACAATAAAGCTGCACAGGTCGTTCACATATCATATGAAAAGCACTTCTCACAAAACAGATGCTTTCTACAAATAAATACTTCTGTATAAATGTTTATTACTAACTTTTCTATGAACATGAGTTGGTTATAACTGCAGATCAATGACAGTGCGAAATAGCCTACTGTAACGTCTGTAATTATATTAAATATTTAAATAAATGAACATATATGAACACAAACAGACCCTCACAGTCCCCGATATGTTATCAACTACAAAAAAGTACACACAGCATACGTTTCATCCTTAATTAGTTTCAAAACAACACAAAGTATAGCCTACAGTCAGTGAAAACCTCTCATCTATGTCTGTAATCTTCAGCAGCACATGTAGCCTCTGATAGAGAGTCATTCCATCATTCCCAGTTCATATTAGTCCAAAAGGTGATGATAAAAATTAAAACAAGGCAGTTTGTTCACTTTTGCTGTAGAAGTAACGTGCTCCTTGGCTTCCCCTTTTTTTCCGCGCTCCACTCTCGTGTTTGTCCTTTTCTTTCTGATTGTGTCATTCTTGCGTTTGTCAGCATCTCACAGGACTGGGTTTCCAAAGCTTGTCAATAATCAAGCGCACGTTATTATTATCAGCTCAAGAAGTTGGTTATTTCAGATATAGACGCGCAAGAAAGTGAAACCACTCGTGCTTCAGACTGGCTCGTAAAAAACTACGAGGCACAGTGTAGATTCTGCTCTACTGCATGGCTTTGTGACTGTTTATGAAGATGACGACAAGGTATGTTTGAGCCCGGATTGACCATGGCTCATTATTATATTTATATATAATTCCGCTGTAATCTCTCGCTGTTAATTTCAAACATGGCGGGTCCTTTGTTTGCATTCTGGCTTGTTGCGTAAGCAAATGACGTATCTCTGTAGACCAATAGCACTCACCTGCGCGTCTAGCTCCGCCTTTTGGTACCCTTTCTTGTGTTTGGGACCCTTTCGAAAGGGTGCCGAAAAAGTGGTACGGTACGGTTTGGTTCGGTACGACTTTTCAAAGTGGAAACGGCCATAAAAGCGTACCAAACCGAACCTAACCGTACCTTACTACTCAGTGGAAATGGCCATTAATGGAATTTGATATTGCACGGTGATTGGGAGAAAAACCCCTCAGCATTTCGCAATCCAGGAGTCTGTGGTTCTTCACTGACTCAGTATGTGTGTATAGACTAACCAGTTGCAAAATGCGGCGAACGACTTACACAACAGTAATAGTTTGATTAAAAGAAGAGAGAGAGAAAAGAAAGAGAATGATGCAGATGTTTCGATGTTTTATTGTTAAAAGCTGACAAAAATTAAATGTTTCAATTTAATGGCATAAATTAATCAGATTTTGTTTAAATGTACATACTCGATCATGATCAAATCATTAATTGGTTATAACAGGAATAGTTGGATTAAGGTGTTTACATGTCTGTACATCACTTCAGTAATGAGACTAAAATTGACATACACATCTTAATTTGATTTCTGTGTAGTTCGATTATGACTTTAGTCAGATTAGGGTCATCAAAAAAATTGTTTACACGGTAGACAGCTCTTAATCAGAGTTTTATCTTAATTGTATTAAAATCAGATTAATGGTGTCCATGTAAACATATTTAATGTCATATAGTGAGGTCTTAGTCCTGATCTAGTAGTGATGTGTCACATAGTGATATAGTTTCGTGTTTTTAAAGCTCAATTTTGAATTACATTTTCGATAAAGATCACACTGCATATACATCAGATTAATTATCATTAACATTTATTACATGGTGAAAGCACTGCATATAGATTAGTTTCATGTGCAGTGCCCCCCCAAAAATAAGCCTACTGATGATTTCAAATCATGGTGTATGATTACTATGGGCAATACAATGCCTGTGTGTAGTGCAGCCGACTCTAATGGCAATGTTGTACTACCTGTTAGGGCTGCACTGATTCAGCATCAATAACCAATATGATCATTTGCAATAGTCAAACCGGAGCATCTGGAGGAAACCCACGCCAACAGGGGGTGAACATGCAAACTACACACAGAAATGCCAACTGACCCAGCCGGGACTTGAACCAGCAACCTTTATGTTGTGAGGCGACAGTGCTAACTATTGTGCCTCCGTGCCGCTCATTATTCAATTACTGCACTACTATATATTGCTTATTAGATTTTATGCAGATTCACTCATCCCAATCAATCTAAAATTATAAATTCTTTCCAAATAGACATCATTGAGTCATCTGGTGGAATTGTAAAACACAAAAGTGTTTTTGGAGCTTTCAATATTACAGTTGAACCACTGAAGAGACATATGAATATGTCTGAATAAGTCTTGGGTTGCTTTTCTGGATATGTCTCAGAACCATTACTGTCTAAGGAGGATTTCCCTTATAATATATATTAATTTGTGCTCCAAAGATGAACAAAGGTCTCAGGGGGTTGGAATGACATGTAATTAATTACAGAATTTAATTTTTGCGGTGAACTAGCTCTTTAAATGAGAATATTTCTAAAATAAAACCTTGTTTGAAATGTTGATCGATTCTCTTGACTGTGCATGAACCACTGCAAACAGACAAGGCATTTTTAGATGGTTTCAGATGGTTAGTTGGAGTACTTGTGGTTTATACCTTTAGGAAGGTGTCGTTCAGTTAATTCATTTCTGTATGTATATACTGATTAGGTCAATGATACCCAAACTAGGGCCCTTGGGCCAAAGTTGGCCCTTGGTAACCTTTGATTTGGCCCACCATCCTATCTGAGAAGAGAGAAAGACTGATGGAGATGTTTTGATGTTTTATTGTTAAAAGCTGACTGAAATTAAATGTTTCAATTTAATAGTGTAAATTAATCAGATTTTGTTTAAATGTACAAACGGTCACCCGACAATGCAGAGACTTTGGTCAGGAAATCAAGTCAAAGGCAGATTCTGCTTGACCTGTGTATTCAGCATTGAACTTCAGTGTGTTAACAATGTGATTGTTTATGTTTTTATTGCATTAAGTTCTCATTTAAAAACGTCTACCGCATTAGTTGATATGATTTAAAGTAATATTTTCTATTTATTTTGAAATATGAAATTAATTGGGAAATGACCCATGGCAACTTTAATATAATATAGCTTGTTATATTTACCTTCGGCCCACGGCTCTCAATGATATTTGGTTTTTGGTCCTTCATACAAAAAGATTTGGGCAGCCCTGGATTAGGTTGTCGGTCAGTTTGATAGAAAAACTGTTTGTTTTTTAAACACTAAACCCAATATTAAAGTTCCACAAACCCAGAAAACTTTGTGATCTTGGATTATAGACAACTTTTTACAAAAAGGTCAAAAGTTTGCTAACAATTTATGATTTTTGAAAAGGTCCCTTCTGCACTCCATACAATTAATATCAGGAATTTAGAACAAATGGACATTGAATTAATAGAAAATAATGCAAAATAAATGATTACTTAAATGTAACAAATATGGCGACGCAGTGGTGCAGTAGGTAGTGCTGTTGCCACTAAGCAAGAAGGTCAATGGTTTGAGCCTTGGCTGGGTGAGTTGTCATTTCTGTGTGGAGTTTGCTTAAACTCCTTTTTTCTGTTAAAACCGCCTGCTCATTCATTTTTTATTCTTTGCTCTTCACTCATTTAGAGCAGGTTCTAGAAAAGTGTTTTGAATTATCGATAAATATTATCTGTGAAGAATATTGGAGTTATTTATTTACATATTTGCAGTATCCATTGTCACTATTTAATTATCGATCAGATTGCTGTCTTACTGAGGACCTACTTAAGCCTACTCTTCTTGTGCCTTATGCAGATTTATGTGATGTTTTAATGTTGGCCACCACATTTTCTCTTAAATCCTTCCTTTGCCCCATATGGCCATGGGTATTTAGGTTTTGCAGTATCATTATCCTTATATCCGTACTCGAGTGTGGTTCTGTTTGGGAAGGGTGAAGTTACGTTAGTTTCCTGACCTGAATTCTTATAGAGCTCTTGGTCTTTTCATGATCAGATACTTGACGATTTCTGCATCTCCATCCCCAGACTCTCTTCAGAGGATGGCCTGCTTTTGGCAAGGGCTACTCTTGCCCTGGCTAAATTTGGAAACCAGTGCCACAGCATCTGCCTCAGAGACAGATTTCTCTGAATATCAGGATCATAGGATTATACGGCTCTTTTTTAGATGGTAGATGCGGCTGTATGATGGGGGATTTTCTATGGAAGGTGCAAGACTTTTTCCATAGTGATTTTTTTAACAGTAATGACAATGAACAGCAATGAGTATGAAGTATAAAGGCCCTTGCTCTGGATGTACTGCCACAGATGTCATTTAGAGTTGGGTGTAACACGTTCCCCATTAGTGCGTTACTGTATTCTTATACATTTTTGAGGAACGCAGTTATGTAATGAATTACATTTTAAATATGTGTAATTTGATTACAGTTACTAAAGTCATTGTAATTCCGTTACTTCCATTACAAATACAGTTTTTGGAAGAAAAAAATACTTATTTTAAATAATGTTTTCAGCTGTAACATCAGTTAATAAGCATGAGCTTTTAAATTGCTGAACGTGAGGTGAAATGGTTGCTGTCGAGAGCGGTTGCTTTTTCAATTGGAAATACAGACATTACTTTGATTTCAAAAAAATATTGCTGTAAAATGCAGTCCCGTCTCTAAAGAACTTTCGACTGCTTTTAACTCGACCAGGAACTTGTTCAGTACTACACAGGAAGCATTCTACGACAATACTTATCACCAAGTAGGACACCGGTGCCCAAAAACATGGCTGTCCAACTCAGCCTAAACAGGCTAAATTAAAACAATTTCATGCAGGATCAGGATTATAATGTGAAGAGAAGCGTAGCTGCTTATGGAACCATTCACATATCGCGTCTTTCCCATGCAACCCAGTTGAAAACCACCAGTCAAGTGACAAGAACTAACCAATCAGCTTCATACTTTGGAATATACACATTTTGGTTGACTAATTACCTTGGACAAACACAGAACATCCAAACACTGCAGTGCTTTTACATACTATGGATGTGAATGGTTACATGTACCCAGTTTTCTTAATGTCTTCTTTAAAAAGACAAACAGGTTTGGATCAAGTGAATGATGAGAGAATTTTAAGTATTGGACGAACTCTTTAAGTCTTTTGAATATGTCAAGCTGCTGTGATCAACCCATTGTAATGTTTTTCTGTGAATATTAAATTACTGAAAGAGCTGCAGTTTATTTTGTATGTTTATAGGTATATTTTATATGTTTTAAAAGTAACTTTGAAATAAAGTTATTAGTAATCGGATTACTTTTTAAGTAATTAGAAATGTAATCAGATTACAATTTTCCAGTAGTAATCAATCATTTGGTAATTGATTACTTTTTAAAAGTAACTTACCCTAACAGTGAGGACATCATAGTCTCTAACAGGACATTACCAGTCTCTAACGCAGAGATGGGCAATTTCACTCCTAAAAGGTTAGTGTCCAGCAGAGTTTTGCTGAAACACTAATCAAATACAAGCTAATCAGAACAAGCTAATCAGTGTCTTCATGATCACTACAAAGGTTCAAGCAGATGTTTAATTGGACTTGGAGCTAAACTCTGCAGGACACCGGCCCACCAGGACCGAGTTTGCCCATCCCTGCTTCAACTAGTCTCTCACTGACATCACTAGTCACTCACAGACATCACTAGTCTCTAATAGGACAACACGAGTCTCCCACTGGACATCACTAATCTCTAATAGAACATCACTAGTCTCTCACAGACATAACTAGTCTCTAACAGTACATCATGAAGGGCCCGTCACACTGAATGTGCTTTTATGCATTGAGAGGTTCATCTTTTGAATGGTTTACTAATGGCCGCAAGCATTTTGTGCACTGCTTATGTGCACCTTGCATTTTAATGGCCTGCTGTGCCTCTCAATTTTGCCATTGCGCACTGTGCGCTCGCAGTTGAAAAAAGTAAACTCTGGGCAGAAAAAAAAGTCGCATTTATTCTTCGATCAACGGGGTTTCTGATCAGGTGACAGCAGTGTTTGTGTTGTCAAGACTACTACAGAGACTTTTAAAGATGGAGGAGACACTTGTGGTTGCTGTTTTAAGTTATCCAGAGCTACATGACTACAAATTTTGAATATCACAATATTATTAAAAGTTACAATTATAACAATATCAACAGCAACACTCGCGCACAAAACACAGCTGATTCAGTCGTTGCCTAATGACATAAAGCACACCATGCTTCTTCTTTTCCTGTCAATAAAAAAGACAGTGTGGCATGCCTAACATTTTTTGCAATGTAAAAATCCACAGGATTTCATCTCTATTCGCAGACGATGTTATTCTGTTGGCTTCATCGAACATAGATCTTAAGCATGCACTGGGGCAGTTTGCAGCCTAGTGTGACGCAGCTGAGATGAGAATCAGCACCCTCAAGTCCGAGGCCATGTTGCTCCACCGGAAAAAAGGTGGTTTGCCATCTCCAGGTTGGAGGAAAGTCCTTATTCCAGGTGGAGGAGTTTAAGCATCTTGGGGTTTTGTTCACGAGAGAGGGAAGAATGGAACATGAGATTGACAGGCGGATTGGTGCAGTGGCAGCAGTAATGCGGTATATGTACCGGCCTGTTGTGGTACAGAAGGAGCTGAGCCGAAAGGCAAAACTTTCGATTTATCGGTCAATCTACGTTCCTACTCTCACCTATGGTCATGAGCTTTGGGTCATGACCGAAAGGATCTCGTATACAAGCAGCCAAAATGAGTTTCCTTTGAAGGGTGGCAGGGTGCACTATTATGGATAGGGTGAGGAGCTCTGACACTCGGGAGGAGCTCGGAGTAGAGCCGCTGCTTCTCCACATCAAGAGAAGTCAGCTGAGGTGGATGCCTCCTGGACGCATACCTAGGGAGGTGTTTCAGGCATGTCCCACTGGGAGGAGGCCTCGGGGAAGACCCAGGACACACTGGAGGGACTATGTCTCTCAGCAGTCCTGGGAACGTCTCTGAATCCCACCGGAGGAGCTGGAGGAAGTGTCTGGGCAGAGGGAAGTCTGGAGTTCTCTCCTAAGACTGCTGCTTACGCAACCCAGCCTTGGAAAAGTGGCAGAAAATTAATGAATGAATATTCAGTGTGAACGGCTAGTCGCTAGTCTCTCACAGACATCACCAGTCTCTAATAGGACATTATGGCTGTTTTCATAATTGCCTAAAACTACTTAGTAGGTACTGCATTTAAATGTAAATGTGATACTTGGCCGTTGATCACGTGACCTACCCGCATCAGTTGCAGCGCTTTACTCCCATTCATGAATTTGCTCGTGATGCATCATTGGATAACATAGCGTCCATCGGATGCGCAGTTCAGAATCTCGCCAGAAGTAATAGGTTATCTGAGAACTTCTCACATACTGGTTTTTGAATTCTTGGAATTTGGACATACTACTCAGCTCGCATACTGTTTTTAGCATACTTTACAGTATAAAAGTATGTGATTTTGGATGCAGCTCATGAGCCTCTCACAGACATCATTAGTCTCTCACAGACATTACTATTCTATCGGAGACATCACTAGTCTCTCACAGACATGACTAATCTCTCACAGACATCACTAGTCTCTAACAGGACATCATAAGTCTCTAATAGGACTTCACTAGTCTTTCACAGACATGACTAATTTCTCACAGCACTTCAATAATCTCTCACCAACATCATTAGTGTCTCACAGACATCACTAGTCTCTCACAGACTATCACCAACATTACTAGCCTCTCACCAACACTCTCACAGACATCACTAGTCTCTTATAGTACATCACTAATCTTTTACAGACATCCCTAGTATCTCATAAGGCATCACTAGTCTCTTACAAACATTACTAGCCTCTCAACAACACTCTCACAGACATCCCTAGTCTCTCATGGCACATCACTAATCTCTCACAGACATCGCTAGTATCTCATAAGGCATCAATAGTCTCTCACAGACATCACTAGCCTCTCACCAACACTCCCACATACATCACTAGTCTTTCAAAGCATATCACTAATCTCTCACATACATCACCAGTCTTTACAGGATATCACTAGTCTCTTACAGACATCACCAGTTTTTCACAGACATCACTAGCCTCTCACCAACACTCTCACAGACATCAATAGTATCTCACAGCATATAACTAGTCTTTCAGATATCACTAGTCTCTCTCAGACATAACTATTAGACAGATCACTAAAGTCGATTTAATTAAAGTTGAATTGCTGAAATGAAAAGGCAGGTTAAATGCAGTGTACTAAGGATAAAAGTCTTCTTATATAAATATCATACAGTGCTTGTGGCATATGACGCAAATTTTCAGGATGAAAGTGTGTCAATGTTGTGGCCTATAATCTGTATACTCCTACAGTATATGAGAGAGTGCTAAGCTAGGCTAGGCTAGCTGCAGCTACACATTAGCCCTGCTGGTATAGTGAGCACAATATAGAACAGTTTCTCATCATCTAACTTTATCCATCTGTGTATAGATGAATATAAAAAGCATTTCACCTAGTTCACATGTAAAACTCAGACCCTGCGCTGGAGTTTAGAAAGCATAAAAAGAACCCAAGGGGTTGTATTAGAAATATTGCTTCAGTCTGAACAGTACTATACTCCAAACCTACTCCAGACCTTAGTGGAACAGTTTTGTTCTGAAGCAGAACTCAAAACTATTTGAGTGACATTGATTGTAATGATAGACATTAAAAACATTGCACATATGCTACATGCTAATTGTCTTGAAATTGTAGCATGGTTATAAACTAAGTGGGTATGATGTTCTGTTTAGTACCAGGCATGAGGCGATAACCGGTTTAGGGTGTTCTGCAGTTTCGAAAAAGGTTTTAAAACAGCAAAAATGTTCTGTTATACCATTCCTAAGGTATGTGTTCATACGTTTTTTTATGTGTCTGATTTTGTTTTTGTTTGTTTTTCATGACAACAGTATCTCCGGCAGAAAAGATCTCAGAAGATGCCTTTTCTGTAGTTGTAAAGATCAATGATTTATTTGAATTATTTAGCCAGACATGTTTACAGCTTCAAAATATTATAAATGTCTCTCAAAATAAAACGTATTGTGTTCAAATTGGAAAAAAGTTTTTGTTTTTTACCCAGACATTTAAAAGGAACATATTTTAGAGCCATGAATACCATGTGATAGTATAATCCAAGGTTATCATACCGTCAGAATCTTATACCGTGCAATGCCTATTTAGTACACAAAGTTATTAAAACTGACATTTTTCAGAACATAATTTAATGATGCTAGTAAAAGTAAAACCTTTTTAAAGTTTGCTGTAAGCTACCAAACCGTGTATGCGAAAACACCGTAATTTGTTAATTAATCTATTATATATAAATCCACAGTAAAACACTCTTGTTGCATGTTCGATGGTAAAAAACTGAGAAAATTATTGTGTATATTTACAGTGAAATAATATACATTAATTAGAAATAAGTACATTAGTAAATTAGTAGTAGTATTCAACAGGGTTTTATTTACAGTGGACTGAAAATTAGCATCCTCATCTATTTGAAATGTACTTTGCAAAGGACTGTCAACTGAAGGCAAAAGGCTAAAGTAAATTCAACATTTTAAAAGTAAGTAAAAATATCATAAATAGAATATTATGCTTTTGTCTAATTTACAGTGATGGCAATAAAGGTGCTATAAATATACAGCGTTACTATCAGCGATACTTTTTTCAATGATGAGTAATCAAATGAATTACTAGTTACCCCGTTACAACGCTGTTACTGTTACTGACAATAAAATGCACAATAATATAATTAAGAAAGCGAGACACATAACCAACTAATAATGATGACTGGTGTATCTATAAACGTGGTGTAACTGAGAATGTGATGATTGGCTTAGATAGAGTACATTTCCATCATTTGCCAATCAGAGGCAGAGTAGTGCAGGTGTTCACACACAAGCACACGCACAGTCAGTCGCACACATTAATGACCAGGAGCCAGAACTATGCCAAATCCAACAAGTTCAAAGGTAGCTTTTGCAAACTAGAAATATAAACTTCTCGTTAATATTTATAATGATATGTTGAACCTGATGGTTGTCTCTCACATTGTACAACAACAACATTTAAATGTAGATTAGTGTAATGGATTATATTTATTTTATAGTAACAATTAGATTTTTTTAAAGTAACGCAATAGTTTCATTTTCCTGGTTGTTAGTTACTTTCCTAATTATGTAACTCAGCTACTAACTAAGTTACTATTTGTAAGAAGTAACAACTAACTATAACTAATTACTACTTTAAAGGAACGCGACCAACACTGCTAATTAAACAGACCTACATAAAGTAAAACATGTGCCTGCTGTTTCTTCTCCACTTACAAAAGTATGTGAAGGATGTGCAGTTATCTTCACCCAAACTGTGAACTTACAGCTGATGTAACCAGTTTTGTTTCTTTCTTTGTTTAACAACAGGCATTTGCAGTGCACTCTGACATGGCTACACGTAAACAAGGCTTAAGTCTGTCCAACAACCTGTTTTAGTCCTGCCAGTCAGTCTGGTGACCCTAATCCATTACCTACCCATCAGAAAGAGAGTATATGAATGTGTGTCTTATGTACTGTATGGGTGGCGATGAACTAGTTTGAAGCTGCTGGGCTGCCATATGGGACGTGATGTAATTTGTGGGTGTGCTGAATGTGTGGGAGAGGGTGACTGCAATGCTATACTTACAGATGAATAGAGATGTCATGTATGGTCAGTTTGTTTTTGTGAGTTACCCCATTTTAAAGTCAGCACAGTTGCAATCATATTTGGGCATATGTTATGATAGGGAAATTGCTTCTTAAATGAGAAGAGTTGGAAAACTCCAAATGATACACATTTGAATGAACATTTGAGACAGTAAATCACAAACAACTTTTAATTCAGTTATACATCCAACAGGCACAAGACGTCAACATGACGTTGCATTTTGTTTGGAAATGAAAATCTAGTTGACATAAGAACCCAACGTCAGGCAGACGTCAATACCCAAAGTCCAACCTAAAATCAAATATCGATGTCTAATGATGTTACAGCTTGCCTTGAGTGGAAATTACCACACTGATGCCTATAAGGCGTTAGATTTTGCTTGCCATACCTGATGAGTAAATGTCAGTGTTTGACATCAAAATGAAGCTGGTTTAAGATGTTGGCTCAACATTAGATTTTGGTAACTTTCCAACACAACCTAAAGCCAACCTAAAATCATTTGACGTTGTTATTGAATGTCAAAATAACATTGTCCTTTGACACTGGTTAGACGTTGAATTTTGGTCACCTAATGTCACAACCTAAATCTAACCTAATATTAACATCTTATGACATTGTGTGCCTGCTGGGTATAAACAAAGGTTTCTTGTGCAATGTTATGTTTTACTGTTAACTTGTAAACTTTAGCTGAGCTGGTACAGCCTTGCAATAAACATAAACAAGGTAAAACGGCATTGTTGCTTCAGCAAATGCAATTTAATTGCAGTTTTTGGTTATGCGTAGGCAATGTATTTACATCTGTAAATCACTTCACAGGAAGTGGACATGGTCAAATTACCCTGATTGTGCACTAACATATTTAATACAAAGTTAGGTTAAAAATGATTTGATGATCTTGGACTTTTAGTCAGCATGCTTTAACACTACCACATTTATCAAAATAGAGATTTTAGGAATGGTACTGCACCTGAAATGGCAGTACCTACTACACGTACTGCATTTGAGTTTAAATGTACTACTCGATTGTTAGAAAAGTAAGTTCTAAACAGTATGAATGTGAGTAGTATGAATGGACTCAAATTTTGCCATGATCACGTAACCTACCCTTGTCAGTTACGTCGCTTCACTCCTATTTATAAATTTGCTTGTGATGCATCATGGGATAGCACAGTGTGCATCGGATGCGCACTTCAGAATCTTGCCGGAAGTAGTAAAGTCATCCAGGAACTTCTCACATCCTTTTTTTTATTCTAGGAATTCAGACATACTACTCAGCTCGCATACAGTTTTTAGCATACTATATAGTATGGAAGTATGCGATTTTAGACACAGTCTGTGTGTTTGTGTTAGGTTTAGTAGAGGTGTCATGTTCTTTTTTACGAGTTCTTTTTATGGGACCATTGATGTGAAGCTCATCTGTAATTTGATTTCTGAACTGCTGTAATATACACTTAAACCAAATTAATTAAAGGTTGCTCAGGCTCTTACATTTTTCAAAACACTTTTTGGTGTCTTCTAAACTTTCTAAACTGGACTTTTCATTTTGATGTAAAATTTCAGTGCATTCCACAGCCAATTCAAAGTATTATATAAAATATGCTTTTTATTATAATTATTCATTCATTTTCTTTTGGCTTAGTCTCTTTATTCATTAAGGGATGCTAAAGTGGAATGAACCACCAACTTATCCAGCATATGCTTTACACAGCGGATGCCGTTTCAGCTGCAACCCAGTTCTGGGAAACATCCATACACACTGATTCACACACACACTACGGACAATTTAATTTATTCAATTCACCTATAGCGCATGTCTTAGGACTGTGGGGGAAACCGGAGCACCCAGAGGAAACCCACACAAACACAGGGAGAACATGCAAACTCCACACAGAAATGGCAACCGACTCGAACCAGAGACCTTCTTGCCGTAAAGCAACAGTGCTAACCACTGAGCCACTGTGTTCGCTAATATAATATTATATATATATATATATATATATATATATATATATATATATATATATATATATATATATATATATATATATATATATATATATATATATATATATATATTTGATTTTTGTTTTTTTAAATCAGGGTGCCTGTAAGTTGTTGCCATCTTCGTGCCAGTAAACACATCAGAAAAGAGAAAAACGTGTTGCATGTGTGAGGGGAAGTTATTTTATAATAATTTTATATATTTATGATAAAGTGGAATATATAGATCAGGGGTGTCCAAACTCTTTCCTGGAGGGCCGGTGTCCTGCTGAGTTTAGCTCCAAATTGCTTCAACACACCTGCCAGGAAGTTTCTAGTATATCTACTAAAAGCTTGATTAGCTGGTTCAAATGTGCTTGATTAGGGTTGGAGCTAAACTCTCCAGGACACTGGCCCTCCAGGACTGAGTTTGAACAATATATAGATCTATATTGACCTACACAAATAAATTGTTTATCACGAACACTGCAATATTACATAAAACAACATGTGGCTCCTCATCATTTTTTATTTGGCAACTAAAATGTTGGTCTACCTCAGGCTCTGTTTCCACCTGCTTTTAACATTTGTTCAAATACTGACTTAACAATCTACAAAAGAGTTTCACTGAAATTATGCTTACTAGAAAGCCTAATGGGTAAAAAAGGGCATGAAGCTTACCTGCAATCACATGTTGAAATCACTCGTAAAGTATGTGGAATGCATGTGAAACTCTTGTGAAACATGGTTTTGGAAGAAGCACTTCAAAATCACCAGAGAGCAGCAATCTATAGATGTCACAACAAGTTCAAGTTAGTTTAGCAGTTTTTAAACACGCACACACACACAGTTTGTTTGAGGCTCTGTTTAAAGTGATTCACAGTTTCGGCCATTTGGCTGTCAGATTTAGATTTTGCACTTGGCTCTTGATCCGCGTCTCAACTATTGCAGCTCTTCCCAGAGTGAACAGCACCACAGCACAAGTGGAAAGCTTGGCCTATACAATAGGGCTCCAAGGGTAGCGCTGGCCACATTTGGTGTGTACAAGCAAACATTTTTTTTTCAGGTTTGTTGTCATGGAGACGAATCTTTTGTGTCCTCTCCCACAAAAAAATGAGGTCACCTCTCGTTCAGTGGGCAGCTGGGAGGATTTAGGTAAAGGCTCTCTCTCTTTCTTACTGTTTCTTTGTACTTTTTTTAGAGGTAGAGCTAACAAAGTACAAGACGTACCAGAGAAGAGCAACACTCAGATGATCACAGAATTGCGATGAATTATTGCATTGTTTAGATAAACACAATTGATTATATTTCCAAGTAGTGCTGGGCGATCTGGCAAAAATGCAATCTCGATTAATTATTCTCCATATTGAACGATGACAATATATATTTCGATATCAGTTGTTAAATGTTTTAAAGAGTATCCCAACGATAACTGAAGCCACAAAAATTAGAGGGTCCATTAAACAACCTATTTTTAGTGGGAAATAATATTTGGTGGCCGAAAATTCGGTGCATCTCTAATATCAACACACTGCTAGATTTCCATTGTTGCACATTTCTGCTTTGTGATTGGCTCTTAGATCAATATAGAGTGAAAAAGTCTAGAGCTTATCATTGTTATTTATTCTTTTTTTTCGGCTTAGTCCCTTAATTAATCAGGAGTCGCCAAAGTGGAATAAACCACCAATTTATCTACTTTCATTCACACACTCACACTATAGACAATTTAGCTTACCCAATTCACCTACACCACATGTCTTTGGACTTGTGGGGGAAACCGGAGCACCCAGAGGAAACCTTGCTCACATGAGGAAATCGTTGTCATTAACATAAATTTTATTGCGATTCGATATAATATCGTTTTTCAGCCCAGCCCTATTTCCAAGTGGTGTCAGTCATTGAAAGTTGCATCACATTTGTACACTCACTCCATCCACTCCTTCAGATGAAGCTTGAGGTTTCATAAGAAGATCAACGATTTGGGAAAAGAAGAAGATATGTAGTTTTAATGAGTCTATGTTCTTGCCTGTGTGATCATAGATATTTACATTAGATGTCGCCCACGCTATTGGTGTCTATTGAAAGGAATGCGTTAATAGAGCCACCATTTTAGTACAGGGTAGCGCTCCTTTGAAATGAATGTGGGACCAAGATGCAGTGGAGGACTGGCCATCCAGAGCCAGAGATATATACACATTTATACACACATATATATATATATATATCTGATCGGGAGCTTTCTCGGTGGTCAGGATGCAAATATTTTTTTAAATTATGGAAATTATAATTTTACATAATGTTTCTACAACGATGGATTAGTGAGTGCACGGGCATTGCAGACAAAGAGTGTGTGTTTGTGTGCATGAAAATGTATTATCCTCCCTACTTATTTAATTTGATCTAATTCGTGTTCTTAAACACACCCCCTCTCCTGTTTTCACTTTTAATTCTAACAGAGGGAGCGATTCGTTTGTGAATAAATCTCCATTATGAACGACTCGTTTACTTAGCCGACAATAATACACGTTTTTGGCACCGCAGCCAGCTTGTTGTGAATTTCATTTACATTGTTTGCTGATTTTATTCAACCAAACTATCATAAGCTTAGTATTTAGTGTGAGTTGGTGCTACTTTCCTTATGATTAGGGCAGTAAGAGACTGTATTATCATCAATAATGTTCCTTGCTGAGCACAAACGTTTGTGACATATAAAAATGTAAAAAACGAAATCTTACCTATGAAATGTTCTGCCTTTGTGCTTTGTTTTCTTTGTTTGCTTGTTACTACACCTCTACACAGTGCTAAAGTTCTTCAGCATCTTCACATTGGCTTTAGTCAATAAAAGTGAACTAGTGTGGTTGAATGACATTTGTCCTGGGAGCACTGTACAAATGTGCCGGCACTACTGACGCATGCTCAGGGTCCGTATGCGATATAAAGTGTATTTATCTATGGTGTGTGATTACTTAGTTAAGATGTTTGTTTACAAAAAGAGCGACGAAGTGGCGCAGTAGGTAGTGCTGTCGCCTCACAGCAAGAAGGTCACTGGTTCGAGCCTCAGCTGGGTCAGTTGGCGTTTCTGTGTGGAGTTTGCATGTTTTCCCTGCGTTCGCATGGGTTTCCTCCGGGTTCTCCGGTTTCCCCCACAGTCCAAAGACATGCGCTATAGGTGAATTGGGTGGGCTAAAATTGTCCGTAATGTATGAGTGTGAATGAGTGTGTATGGATATTTCCCATAGATGGGTTGCAGCAGGAAGGGCATCCGCTGCGTAAAAACATATGCTGAATAAGTTGGCGGTTCATTTCGCTGTGGCGACCCCAGATAAATAAAGGGACTAAGCCGAAAAGAAAATGAATGAATTAATGTTCACAAAAAGGATCATCAAAGAATCAAGTTTTAAAATATACCCACAAGGCCACGTGCATGAATTTTACATATCAAACAGGTTACAAATCTGCGCCCCACTGAACCCTATTCACTGGCACCCACTAAATGTGAGATGTTTACATCATAGATCACCAAGGAGATTACTCAGGTGACCAGATCTCCATCTTCTGACATTGGTGTGGCTGGACCTCCCAATTGATTGACTGTGTTCAGGTAACCATTAGGATAAAACAACAGCCTTATTATCTCACACTGGTATTAACCATGTGAGCAGATCAGGCTGCAGATGGAATGCTACAGTTTGGACGAGCATCTGCTTGATATTCGAAATGTGCTGAATATTCAAGACAGAGTGACTTGTTTTGCTGCTCTCCCTTTTCCTGTTTGTTTTTGGACATTTTGGATTCCTGCCTCCATCTAGTGTTGCCTCAGTCAAACTTCTGTCTGAGTTTCTGAAGGTTATGATTGTGACATCTCTCAAAGTCTGGTATACAGAAGATAAGTGTGCGCTTGAGGATTGCTTCTCACTTTTTTATTAGTAAGCATGCTGGCATATTGTAAAATAGATGTTAATAATTATCTATTGAGCAGCACTCACAGCCGGAAGGTCGCTGGTTCAATCATTTGGTGTTTCTGTGTAGAGTTTGCATGTTCTCCCTGTGTTGGTGTGGGTTTCCTCCAGGTATTCTGGTTTTCCCTACAGTCTAAAGACATGCACTATAAGGGAATTGAATGCTAAATTGTCTGTAGTGTATGTGTGTGAATGAGTGTGTATGGATGTTTCCCAGTGCTAGGTTGAGGCTGGAATGGGATCCGCTGTGTAAAACATGTGCTGGATAAGTTAGCGGTTCATTCTGCTGATAAATAAAGGGACTGAGCTAAAGGAAATTGAATGAATGAATTATTTATTTAAACTTGAAGTAGTGTATTACTTTTGGATTGGAACTTTAAAACCTATTTTTTCTTCATTTTATCATCTCAAATGCAAGCCACAATAAAAAACTGACATAAAAATGCAGAATAATTATTGTTAATATTGTCATTGTTTCTTGACCAAAGGGTCTAGTTTAAAATGTATCTGAAAACAATCATAAACTGAACAGTAAACACTAACAACTCTTTCCTTGACTATATTATATTATATTATATTATATTATATTATATTATATTATATTATATTTATTATATTGTATTATATTATATTATATTATATTATATTATATTATGTTATATTATATTATATTATATTATATTATATTATATTATATTATATTATATTATATTATATTATATTATGCTGCACATAAATATTTAATAATTCATTTCAACATTTACTCCTAGAATTTGAAGCAAAGCATGCTAGGAAACAAGCTTGAAAAAATGATACTCAAACCAAACAATTTAACTTAACGAGGGTTTTGTGAGTGAATAGTTCTCAAAGTACAGACGAGATTTTCACAGATTAAAAAAAGGAATTGAAAATGTATTTACTGTCAAGTGGTTTCTTTTTTCTGTTAAACAAAAGATATTTTGAAGAATGTTTGAAACTGGTAATCATTGGCTTACATGGGTGAAACAAATACTATGGAAGATTGGAAGTCAATAGTTACATTTTCATTTGTATGTTGAACAGAAGAAAGGAACTCAAACAGGTTTTTGACAAGTAAAGGGTGAGCAAATTATGAGTTTTTTTCAGATATGGGTGAACTTTTACTTTAAATAAACAAAAAAAAAGTAGATTCTAAGTTTAAAAAAAGTGTAAATATTTTTTTGTCTTCTCTTTCTCTCTGTTTCACTCTCTTGCTCTCTTTCTTTCTTTTCTCCTTTCTGTCAAGTGCTTATGCCCAGAGCGGTGACGTCACCTCAGTAGTGCTTGCAGCCACACGAGTTGGCTTGCATACAGACTCAAAGCTATATTCTATAGTGCACAATATGACATAATTTAATTCTTCCCCCATTTTTCATACAGAGAAAGATTATAAAAAGGAAAGTTCTGTAAAGGCTAACTTAGTTTTGCGTTTTGGACCCTACTTACAAAGCCTACTCCTAAAATTGTTCAAATAATGTACACTATTTAATCCATAGAAATGGTTTTTGCGTATTTAAAGTCTTTCTTTCTCTCTCTCTCTCTTTCTCTCTCTATCTAATTAGAATACATTCATTAATTAATTTTCCTTCAGGAGTCGTCACGGCGGAATGAACCGCCAACTTATCCAGCATATGTTTTTACACAGCAGATGCTGTTACAGCTGCAACTGAGTACTGGGAACCATCCATACACTCTTGCATTTACACACACACACTACAACCAATTTAGTTTATTTAATTCACCCATAGCTCATGTCTTTGGACTGTGGGGGAAACTGGAGCACCCGGATGAAACCCACACCAACATGGTGAAAACATGCAAACTCCGCACAAAAAATGCCAACTGACCCAGCTGGGACTTGAACCAGCAACCTTTTTGCTGTAAGGCGACAATGCTAACCAATGAGCCACTGTGCCGTCTAGAATAAAATATAAAGTTTCATCATGATGCTAAAATGGTAGTAATTTGAGTTTTTAAAATCCCTCTCTCAGACCCAAAACTGAGCATAAGGATTAATGCTGTTTTTATAGGCAGCTCAAGTTTATTTGCAGACCTGTTTGTGAATGTATGTCAAAGCTGTATGTGTAAGCTGACGTTTTTGCATTGAATGTTCTGATATTTAAAGAGAAATAATGTGAGGAATTTCATTCATTCATTTTCTTTTTGGCTTAGTCCCTTTATTAAACCGGGGTTGACACCGCGGAATGAACCACCAACTTATTCAGCACGTTTTTACACAACGGATGCCCTTCCAGCCGCAACCCATCTCTGGGAAACATCCATACACACTCATTCACACTTATACACTACGGACAATTTAGCTTACCCAGTTCACCTGTACCGCATGTCTTTGGACCCGGAGGAAACCCACGCGAACGCAGGAAGACCATACAAACTCCACAAAGATACGCTAACTGACCCAGCCAAGGCTCGAACCAGTGACCTTCCTGCTGTTAAGACGTTAATATCACTTAAATAGTTTCTTTAACATTAAAGTTACAGTCATATTTATAGATGACAGAATAGTCTTAAAGGGATAGTTTACCCAAAATGCAAATTTTTTCACTATTTGCTATTCTATTAAACACGAGAAGATATTATGTTCGAAACGTGTAGCCATTGGCTTTCTCAGCAGGAAAAACAAATACAATGGATGTTAATGGTTGACATGTTTTAAAATAACTAATTTTGTGTTCAATAGAAAAAATAAACAGGTTTGTGACAAGTGAATGATGAGTAAATGATGACAGATATTTCGTTTTTAGATGCGCTATCCCTTTAAGGTTTTTTAAACCTAGGATAATAAGTGTAAGATAAGAACAAATGATTTCTCATTATAATTTTCTATTATAAAACAAAAATAGGCCGCACAGTGGCGCAGTGGGTAGCACGTTCTTCTCACAGCAAGAAGGTCGCTGGTTCGGCATTTCTGTGTGAAGTTTGCATGTTCTCCCCGTGTTGGTGTGGGTATCCACCGGGTGCATGTACAGTCATGCAGTACAGGTGAATTGGGTAGGCTAAATTGTCCGTAGTGTATGTGTGTGAATGAGTGTGTATGGATGTTTCACTGTGATGGGTTGCAGCTGGAAGGGCATCCGCTGCATAATAACAGATGCTGGATCAGTTGGTGGTTCATTCCGCTGTGATGACCCCAGATTAATAAAGCCTAAGCGATACTAAGCCGAAAAGAAAATGAATGCAAACAAAAATAGAGTCAAGAGCACAGCTGTAATAGTGACAATATAGTTGGGATCACCTTTATCAGCTGATAAACGATAAAATAAATAAATGATGACAACCAGAATGCATTCAAAAGGGCTTGTGCATTTAAAGGGGTGGTTCACCCAAAAAATTTGATTCTTTCAGAAGTTGTTATCCCTTTACTTGTTCCGATCCTTTATGAATTTCTTTATTCTGTTGAACATAACAGAAGATATTCTGAAGAAAGCTGAAAATCTTTAACCATTTACTTTTTAAATATTTTCTACTAGTCAATGGTTACAGGTTTTCAGCTGTCTTCAAAACATTTTCTTTTGTGTTGAACAGAGTATAGAAACCCATAAAGATTTGGAAACATTTGAGGGTGAGTAAATGATGGGTATGATGGAATGATAAACTTTAAAAAGCAGCAGATCACATTGTGGAGATTGGAGAATTTCAGCACTCTTTTCAGAGGTCTTTTGAAGATGATCAGTATCTGGTAAACAACTGAATAAACATTGGAAAATGCTGAGAAGTATTAACAGTAGGGCTGCGAAATATATCATTATATCATAATGTGTGCATCCGCAATAGTCATATCACAGGATCTGCAATGTTAAATTAGGATTATAGTTGACCAGGAAGATTTTTACCATAATAAAGCAAAAGTTAATCATTTACATGTTTTAAGGCCTGTGATCTATCTAGTTTAAGAGTTTATGTACCTGGACCAAAACACACACACACACACACACACACACACAGCACACACACAGCACACGTTTAACTATGCACTGTTTTTGCTCGACAAATGTGACAGGATACACGTTAATATCCACTGCTGCGTTATGTTAATGTACAAAATAAACCTGATTTAACATCTTCAAACCAGGATTGAAGCAACTTCTTTAATAATTGTACTGACATGCGGCTGTGGTGATAAAATAAAAATGGTAAAATTGCTACAATTCATTACAAACATGCACTGTTTTAAAAACGTTTTACACTTGTAAAATTGATTCTTGATCACATCTGATGACTGATGATCACAGAGCGCTGAACAGATCTTTTAATCCCGGTTGCTTTGCGCACGTCCTGTCTTGTTGATATGATTATACGCATTACTACATACAAAATATATATATATATATATAAGTATAATAATATCATTCTTTATAAGCACTATTAAACAGCCAATATCTTAATAATAAGCCAGTAGTTAATAGTGGGATATGGCACTTAAACTAAAGTGTTACCAATAATTATTTTGTGGAAAAAATATCACCAATATTTTATTCATGGGGTGACATGGTGGCTCAGTGGTTAGCAATAAGGTCACTGGTTCGAGTTCCGACTGGACCATTTTGTTCTCCTCGAGTTTCCTCTATGTGGCCTGGTTTCCCCCACAGTCCAAAGACATGCGATATAGGTGAATTGAATAAACTAAATTGGCTGTAGTAAATCTGTGTGAATTTGTGTGTATGGGTGTTTCCCAGTACTGAGTTGCATCCGCTACATAAAACATATGCTGGAATAGTTGGTGGTTCATTCCTCTGTGGTGACCTCTGATGAATAAAGGGACTAAGCTAAAAAAAATGAATGAATGAATTTTAATCATGTTTACATTTACTCTCCAAAAAACACCTATATGATTCATCCCATATTTAAATACTGCATATAGCAAGAGCTGGTTGTACTGTATATAATAGAGGTTATTTACCTAAAGGGTCTTTGTGGTTGAGCAGATTTTGCTTAGTCTTGCAGTCAGCGTGCTCTCCTCAATTTTTCATTAACAAGACAGAGAGTGTGAAGCACAAGAGCAGGAATGGAGACAGGAAGAGCAGAAAGGAGCAGGAGAAAGAGAGAAATCCTGGAGTAGCTCACATCTGAGGAATAAGAGCGAGCAACTGGGATGCGTTGCCATAACAACCAATTCAGCAGGCCACCTACTAGTGTGTGTGTGTGTGTGTGTGTGTGTATGTGTGAGAGAGAGAAAGACAGACAGAGAAAAGGGTAGAGCAAGATGATTTGTGTGTGTGTGTGTGTGTGTATATGTGTTTGTGTGTGTGTGCCAGTGAGCAGTGCTGGATGAGAGTAAAAAAAAGGTGTGCATGAAGCTTGCCTGTGATTGGTCACACCTCTCGTGTCTTTGTGTAGAGTGGAACATGTTGGGTAAGTGTCCGTCGTCAGAGGCGTCTTTTCTGATGGCTGCAGCATAGGAGCTGAGGGAGGGGTTTCTGTGCACCTCCCTCCGTCCTGCTCTCTCTTTCTCTCTCTTTCTCATGTCCTCACGCCCGCCACTAAAGTAAAGACAATAAAATACAGAATAGAAAGCATCTGAATTTAACTCTAGCATGCTGATAGCTCACAAAAACAGCGCTAGGCTAGTAGCTTCCCTGACAGTTATTAATACTCCATAAGTCATTTAGACATTATTGTCTGTACAGACTCGATTTGAACAGTAAGACACAGGCTGGGATATGAGTGCTGGTCCTTTGCCTGCTGCAAACACAAACACACACAGACACACACCGGGAGAGCAGCAGCTCTGTGTGGATGATGTCATCCTATCTGCATCCTGCAGTGTTAGCAGCGCAGCTTCAGACCCTTTGTTGCCCTTTATGCTGTACTCGGACCAGTTTTATGGTTTGTTTTAGCATGGTGAGCTAAGTAGCGAAGTATAGCATCATATTTAAAGGTTAAAAAAGCTGTTCAGTCTTATACATTGTAAGCTTGATGTAAAATATATGATTTATCTTGAAATGTGTTGTGGTGTTCAGTGTACTTATCGAAACACTGGTCTTATTGTGTGTTGTATTGCTAATGCTAATCAGCTAAGACTTCTCCTTAAATAAATACAGCTAACGTGTATAATTTTATGGTTATGATTATACATTGTGTGTCATTTCACACCTTTAACCAAAATTTACTTATTTTGTATATTAATAAGCATAAAAATGATCCATAATAATATTAATTTTGCTCATCCAGCTGGGGTCTAAATAATGCTGACTCAGTGCTCACCTCATACTGTTTGTATCTTTTACACTGGGAAAAAAAAATGTGATTTATGTCAGTCAGACATTCAGCAAATATTCTGCGTTTCCTGTTCACGATGTGTTCATGAAAAAGCACAACTAAAATATGACAATATGAAAACATTTGATGTGCATTTTTGCTTATAATGTAGTGTGTTTTAATAGTAGGTTAATTATATCAAAGTTGCTCTAATGTTGTTATAACCTTTCTATCAGAAATATTAACAAAATGGCAATATGAAAGCATTCAGTGTTTAATATGAAAGTTTAGCTTTCTGCAAATAGTGCAGGGCATACAGTTGAAGTCAAAATTTCAACCCCCCGCCCCTGAATTTAGTTTTATACAGTATTTCTATACAGTATTTTCTTCTGGAGAAAGTCTGATTTGTTTTATTTTGGCTAGAATAAAAACAGTTTTTAATGTTTTAAAAACATTTTAAGGTCAAAATTGTTAGCCCCTTTAAGCTGTGTTTTTTCGATAGTCTACAGAACAAACCATCATTATACAATAATTTGCCTAATTACCCTAACCTGCCTAGTTAACCTAATTAACCTAGTTAAGCCTTAAATATCACTTTAAGCTGTATAGAAGTGTCTTAAAAAATATCTAGTCAAATATTATTTACTGTTATCATGGCAAAGATAAAAATAAATCAGTTATTAGAGATAAGTTATTAAAACTATTATGTTCAGAAAATTGTAAATAAACTTCTTCATTACACAGAAATTGGTGAAAAAATAAACAGGGGGGTTAATAATTTAGACTTCAACTGTATGTTTATTTGAATGACCAGTGAAACACTAATTGGTATTATGTTAAAGATATCAAACTTGCTTAACATTTGTGTTTTAGATTTCTTACAAAAGTACAATGAACTATGAACAAAATGATGCCAATTTTGCCAATGATGTAAAAGATATGTTAATTATGTATGTACATATCTATGTTATTAGATATGTATTTTGAATTACCATCTGGAAGTAGGTCTAAGGGATCTTTTCTGTGCTGTAGCAGTTTTCAGAGAAAAGTGCAAATGAAATATGAGCAATACAACAATATGAAAGCATTTGATGTTTAATGGGAAAATTGAAATTACTTAATTGTTTTAATAATTCACTTTACACAGTGAATAACACAAATTATGTTCACTATATTAAAGTTTCTGAACAGTCAATGTATGAGCTTTTTAATTACCAAGGAAAAGTGTGAATGTAAAATCTCTCTGATGTATTATGTGAATTATGTATATAACATGTTTGATTTGCTGTGTTGTGCTTCTATTAAATCCAATATGCATGGGCATTTTGGGATCAATATTGACGCATGGCCTGGGGTCTTTCTGCCTACGCAGGCAGAGGGGCTTATTGCTGAGTCGTCAGTATAAGGTCACATTTGGCAACATGCAGTCACACACCCTGAATAACCTTCATAGTAAAGTTGTGAACGTATTGGAGCCTGGCCTCAATCTCCTCCTTTCCCTTTACAGGTCCCACATTAATACTATTGGAGGCATCTTGATTTCACAAATTCTTCTGTATGCTTGCTTTTAATCACTGCCACATTTTGTAATGCAACAAACAAATTCTAGGAAAGTAGGACTGAACATTGCATTGTGTGTTTGTCTTTCTGTCTAGGCGATGTATCTCCTATCAGTATGTCACCCATCAGTCAGTCTCAGTTCATCCCACTGGGAGAGATTCTGTGTCTGGCCATCTCAGCCATGAACTCTGCCCGCAAGCCTGTTACACAAGATGCGCTGATGGAGCACCTTGCCACCTGCTTCCCAGGTAGCCCTCCATACACACTTATTAACACAAATATACACTTTAGTGCTGTAAATACACATAGTATTGTTTAAAAACACATGCAAGTGTCACCCTGTCAAAAAATATGTTTGTCGGAAAAAGTTTTTGCCTAATAAACTGCTTTTTGGACAATAGCCACAATTTTTTGGCATTGTTATATTAGATTATAGGTTTGGGCTGTAAAACTGAAAATGGGCTGGATAAACTGTAATATTGGGATATTTCGTTTTTCTGTGAAATTTAGGACCCTATCATACTCCCGGCACAATAAGGCACAAGACGTGCTTGGCATGATTTGTTGCTATTTTCAGAGCAGCGCAACCCTAATTTTCACGTTCTGCGGCATGTTATTTAAATAGCAAATCCATTTGCGCCACTTTGTGGAGTCATGGCTGTGCTGGTCTATAAGGGAGGTGTGTTAAGGCACATTGTTGGTGCGTTGCTATTTTGAAGAACTGAAATAGACCGTGCCGTTGATCAACTGAAAGCTGGTGTTAAGTCCAGCACAGAGCCTGTTAGTTATGTGCCTATACAGGTCCAAACACTTAATACACACAGGATGTACAGCAATACGCAAATATTTTACATATAAAAATATCTTAATCTCAGGAGGCTTTTATGAAAATTTGCATTTATAAAATGTTATTATTTTTAGTAGTATTACTTATCATAAGTATATTTATGTTTGTTTTAATAAAAACAAGTTTATATTTATCCTCCTGTCGGGTTTTGGAGATGTATGCATCACTATTTGGGGCATAAGAGTTATTATTGTTCATTTATTGTTTATGTGTGACTGAGTTTCCACTGTTTCCGTACTCCACAAAAGTAAAGGAGTAAAGAGTAAAAGTAAAGAGAAAGTCAAGAGGCCGAATGGGGGAGGCTTGTTCTTTATCCTCGTGTGGCAGATGGTCTGTTTAACTGCTTTCTCGCTAATAGTGGAATGTTCAGTTTTTGATCTTACAAAGTCCGCCATTTAAATAGCAAATGCACCATGGCGCAACTGACTCTTAAAGGGTAAGGTAAATAAGACTCTGATTGGTTTAATGCGTGTTATGCTCAAAACACACACATAACTCATTAAGAGAATAAGCACAAACTTGTTAGACCATTTGCCAGGGTGTAAAGTGTATTTTTTCCATCCTAAAATAGCAAAAGCGGATTCGGACACCCCCTTAATGATTTTGCGCCATGCGCTTTAGACTTTGCACCTAGTTCGTTAAAAAAGAGCCCATATTGCTATATCAAAACAATTGCGTCAGATGATTTAAATAGCTGTTTTTTTATTCTTTTAGAATTATTTGGATGTTTTGGATAATAAACAAACTACAAGATTTATGATTTTTCTGCGGAGTCTAAAAGTATCCAGGTTTAGAAATTGAATAATCTAATGTAAAATAACTGCATGAATACTTTAAATTGGTTTACACAGTATCAGGCAATAAAACTAGTGTAAATGCATTCATTTGTTTTCTTTTCCGCTTAGTCCCTTTATTAATCTGGGGCCGCCACAGCGGAACGAACCGTCAATTTATCCAGCAAATGTTTTACGCAGTCATTTCTACAATCATTTCTGTAGAATAGCCCTGTTGTACACCCTACATTGTCCAGCTCTGTTCAGAGAAATCAGTCAATCAAAGTGCAAGGTGTGCAAACTTCAACTGAATGGAGTCAGTCTGCTTTCCCTTAAAGAAGGAATGGGGAAAAAAAAGAACAGAGGCTCTGGGTTGCGTCATGTTGGTATGGCAACTACCACTGTATGATGTAATGGCAGGCAACACTTAACCCTGACTAGTTACAGCTTATCTCTTCCTTTATCCGTTGTGTGTGTGTTTCTGTGATTGAGAGTGTTGAAAAGCTGATTTGGGTGAAGTGAGGACTTGAGTGCAACGAGGACACCATGTACCCTGTAGTGGAGTCTACAATGCTGTTGTTCGTTGTCTGTGAGCTACAGGCAATGTTTACTTAGTTTGCGCATGTGATAATAAACACAAAGACATGTCACAAATGAAATGTCTATCTTAAAGTGGCATTTTAGTGGCACATTTATCTGAATAGTTTTATGACAATTAATTCATAACAGTGAATTAATTGATTGTAAAATCAATTAGTTTCTATTCTCTTGTTTATCTGACATAACCTGTGAATATTATGTTCACCTTTATTTGGACCAGTCAAATCAGTGTTAAGTTTGTTAGTTAAAATGTGTAATTGGAACTGTAAATAATATGTGAAAAAAAAAAAAAAATAAATAAATAAATATATATATATATATAAATATATATATATATATATATATAGAGAGTAAATCTTATCAAAAAGGGCTCATTTGGTAAGTGACACGATGGCAGTTTTTACCTTGTTATTACACTGAGGGCTTACAGACTTGATGATGAAAGATGAGGTAATGGCTAGTGTGTCATGATTGGTGGTGACATAAATCAGCAACCAAATGCTCTTCTTTTGATTGGCCCCTCCGTAGTTATTTGTGTTATTACACCTACTCAGGGTTAATCCTACTTGTGGCACATCAGAGCTGTTCTGGATAATGCTGACATCGACATGAACGCAGAAAACTGCTATCCCCCCCAAATGCTTTTCCCATAATCTAAGTGTTTGTCTGTTGAACGTCCTCTTTGAGAATGTAACTAGTATTGATGATTGATTTAAGATTTATTATTATTAATTATCAGCAAAATAGATAGTTGTGTCAGCACTTTAATTTGTTCTATAAACAAGACATTTACATGTGGTTTTATTTCCTTAAGGTGTACCCACTCCAAGTCCAGAGATCCTGCGGCACACGCTGAACATGTTGGTTCGGGAGAGGAAGATCTACCCCACACCAGAAGGTTACTTCATTGTTACTCCACAGACCTACTTCATTACTCCCTCCCTCATCCGCACCAACAGCAAGTGGTACCACCTGGATGAGCGGCATCCAGAGCGACAGCAGCAGCAGCAACAACAGCAGCAGCAGCAGCAGCTTCAACAACAGCAGCAGCAGCCACCACCACCTCAACAGCAATGCACATCACCACAATCTGGAACCATCACTCCCTCCACCTCTGGCTGTGTACGAGAAAGGCCTAACCCTAAAAATCACTGCGACTCTTATAATGCCTACCGCGATGAGGTGCCAAGCATTCATACCTCCACAATTCAAAGAAAATCCCCAAAAGAACCCAAAGGAGATCCCCCTTCATACCCACAACCCCCACCCCCTCCACCTGCCATTCAGCATCCACCTGATCCCGCCGACAAGAGCAAGACCATGACCGCCACCTTCTCTTACAAAACGGACACACTGACCAAGAAGAAGGAGGGCAGTGGTGGGGGCAGTAGTGAGAGGCAGTCTAAGAAGTTTGGGCTGAAGCTCTTCCGCTTGAGCTTCAAAAAGGACAAGACCAAACAGCTTGCCACCTTTTCAGCACAGTTCCCTCCAGAGGAGTGGCCCTTGAGGGATGAAGACACGCCATCAGCTGCAGCAATCCCTCGTGAGGTGGAGATGGAGATCATCCGCCGCATCAACCCAGACCTGACGGTGGAGAATGTGGCTCGTCATACAGCTGTCATGAAGCGGCTGGAAGAGGAGCGAGCTCAGCGCTGCAAAGCCAACTCATCTGCACAGCACAGCGCCCGCAGCCGCCGCAGCCGAGGCCATCGGCGTGTGCCACACGGGAAGTCACGTTCGCACAGCAAGACACGGGCTTCTCGGGGAGACCCGTCTGAGGGCTCCAATCTGGACCTGCCAGCAGTCAGCCTTGAGAGGGACTACCGTTTTTTTAGTCACTCTCTGGTACGCTCACCTAGAGAGGGAATGTACACGATGGAACGCAGAGGTGGTGGTGCTTACCTTGTCCACAGCAATCCCAACATTGCTGAGTCACACTTTCCTGTTACCCCGGAGTGGGATGTTTCAGGGGAGCTTGCAAAGAGGCGGACGGAGATGCCTTTCCCAGAGCCTTCACGTGGGACGTCACATTCTAGAGTGCACCGGAGTCACAGCCACACTCAGGACCGCAAGTCACGCAACGAACGGCCTGACAAGGCTAAAGAACGATCCCGTTCTATGGACAATTCCAAGGGCCCCCTGGGAGGTGGGAGCTCCACGCTTGGCACAGCTGAGGATTATGACCGCAGTCCAGATGACAGAAGCCGCTACTATACCGATGATGGGACACTTAGAGCCTCCTCTCAAAAGGCACCGCACTACTCATGCATCATGTTTTCTGCTGCCAAGTTCAGCTCTGAAATGTCTGTAACTGATATGGGCAAAATGAGTCTGGATGAATCAAGGCTCTGCAGCCCTCTAGAACGGAATAAGAGTAGGGACAGCCTCCCAGCGTACAGTGACCTGAAGGCCCTATCGCCAAAGCCTTTGGCTGATGACTACTTCCAGTGCAATACATCGAATGAAACAATCCTAACTGCCCCGCTGCCTCTGGGCAAATCTGACCATGACACTTTAACCCCATCTGATGGAATCCGCAAGGGCTCTCCAGCTGACCGGCAGACACCGCACCTCACTTCTCCACACCCCTTGGAGTACAAAGAGGACTCCTCCACCAAAGGGCACAATGGTTCTGGCAAACCCACACCAAGCCAGACACCTGAGCCTATGCCCAATGGACGTTTGATACAGCACCAACACAACACTGATCCAGGGGGTGGGGGAGGCGGTGGTAGCACTGGTGGTGGGGTGGACAAGAGGAAAGAGATTTTCAGTAAGGACACTTTGTTCAAACCGCCACACAATGTTTTGACTGTGAGCTATGTAGACAGTGGCTACTCAAAGTCAGGCACTTTGCGTAAGACTCCGCACATGAAATCATCTGAGGTCCTTGACACTCTGGAGACCCAACAGCCACCTAACTCCACCGCTTTGTCTGCTTCTGCCCCAGCACCTACAGGCACAGAACAGGGTGCTCCCTCCACATCTGAAGCTGCTTTTGATTATTACAACGTGTCAGATGATGACGATGAGGAGGAGGTGGAGGATACCTCCCGTAAAGAGGCTGCCCCAACAGAGGCAAAGGTGCGGGCAGGAGTTGGTGAGGGTGGTGGAGGTGGTGGGACCATGCAGTGGTTGCTAGAACGAGAGAAAGAGCGGGATTTACAGCGGAAGTTTGAGACCAACTTGACTCTGCTTAGCCCTAAGGAGAGCGAGAATAATAACAGCCAGAAGTCAGCTCACTCGGCACGGCTGGACAGCATGGACAGCAGTAGTGTGACTGTAGACAGTGGGTTTAACTCCCCTCGGTAAGTACTCACTCCATAGAAAGAAAATCCTACAAGTTAGGATAAATTTAGGTGCCATATGTTCAAAGTGAGCATGTGTACAATGCATTTATTTATTGCCATACTTTTTATTTATGATCTTACTACTAAAGTCACTTTGCATAAATATTGAATGAAATATTTCGTTAATTACTAATGTCCCCACAAAATGAACTTTGATTGCATTTAATACAGCATAATTATATATGTCTATGACATAAGAGATAGGACATATATATTATTTATATAATAGTGATTCTCAACTCCAGTCCTGAATATATATCAGGTTTTTTTTATCAAATTTAAGACTTTTTAAAACCCTTTTAATACCAATATGAATGAAATTTTAGACTTATACAGGGCTAGACGCTAATGATAATTTATAATGGCCCGGTTGGGGGGATGTATTTTTTTATTATTATTATTTTTTTGCCTGCCACAAAAAAATTAAATGTAATTATTTCTTAGCGAACTACTTTAATGTGTCAAAACAAGAAAACTCTAGTTGTATACACTATTTTCAACATAATATTACTTACTTTTTAAAATGACAAGTTTAACATTGTTAAAAATATATTTATTGTGGAGGCAATAACATAAATAATCAAAAATATATATTTGTTGGCTTTTTTAGTCTAAATTGATTGAGTATAACTTCTATTCACCCTAATGTATTTCTGTTATAAAACCTTAAGTTTTATGCATATTTATATTATGTCTACTCACCCTTTATTTCTGTAAATATTTTTTGTATGAATGGAAGATAATGTAAAGGGATATATTGCTCTGTTATTATCATGAGGAAATTGTGTAATTGTTTTTAGTTTTCTTACCCTGATTTTATTAAGATGGATTGTTGGTGATTGGATGAATGTCGGCCCAATTGGGTAGCTTTACTTAAACAGAGGAAAATTAAGAACTATTCAATATCATTTAAGACATACAACACAATATTTCAGTGAACTTAAGACTTTTTTAGACCAAATTATTTTTTAATTTAAGACATTTTAAGACCTGGCGGATACCCTGATATATAGTTATATATCTCACAGTGTTTTAACTTCACCTATGATGCATATCTTTCATTTGAGACACATAATATTAGCATACAACGCAATTTTCATATACCAACTTCAACTGTGGTGTAAAGCATGATTTATCCCATTTTTCTTTGACAAGGCCACAAACCAGCGCAGACAGCCTTTAACTGGGTTTCCCAGGGCTATGTATGTGTTAGCAGAAGCCCTTTATGAGTGAGAGGGTGAGGACTTTTTTCAGCAGCTAAAAATAGACCCCTTGTGTCTGTATGACTCATTCAGAGAGATATGGCAGGGGTAGAATAACCGAGAGAGCCTACATGTTCTGCACATGTGCTTTTACTTTTTTACAATACAATACATTTACATCACAGGGAAAATCTGTAAAATCCCAGCCACTAAACTTTGTTAGTTTCCACCTGTATTTTGAATTTAGCAATGCATTGTGTTTTATTATAATAGTAGAAAATATCCATAAACTTCACGCAATTGCTAACGGTAATTTTTCTGCCGGTGATGTTTATAATCATATGATGCATATATGTGTTTTAAGCTGAATTTGCTGACTGTGAGTCTATAAATTCAGTGTATTTTACTGCCTTTATATGATCAGTACCATGTATTGATCATAAAAAGTAAAAAGCCTTGGATATTTAGTAGCGTCACATAGAGAATGATCATTATGCCAACCTCACTCAAGTTTGGAGACTTTTATCTAAGAGTTGGGCTCTGTCCACCCCATGACATCAGTCTGTACATTTAGAGTTTACTCTGTATTAATGGCTCTAAAAAGCTTACGAGACACAAGTGCCACAAATCTGCAATTTTAATACCCCCGGCTGCCCCGTCACTTACTCTAACACTCACACACACACACACGCACGCCCAATCATTCACTATTTTCTGGATGACTCATCACATTAACGATGATGTCATTCCACGGCTCCTGGAAAAACACCAGCATGGCTGTAGTGCATAGACACATTTAGTTTGTGATTGATGTGTGGTAGTAATGCAATTACACGGAGAGGGACAAGAAAAAAAAATAAATAACTTGCACGTTTCTCTATACAGCAGTGAAAAAGATTCTCTCGGGGTTCTGAGCAGTCTATTTAAAAGATTATTACTGCAAAAATGTCATATTTTTTAATTATTATATGAGAATTATTAATTAATGGTTATAATATAGTTATTATTATGCGAAACGTAAGAAAATAAAAAAAAAATTTGAAAAAGAAAACAAAAACTAACTGAAGGGGTATATACATCACACAATAAAGCAGAGATGTTAGTTAATAACAGTTAATACAATTTAAAGTAATGTTTTTTTTGTTATAATAATTATAATATTTTTAAATATTATTAAATAAAGTAGGAAATTACCCATAGCAACCTTAATGTAATACAATTTGGTACATTTATCTTCGGCCCACGGCTCATAATGATATTTGTTTTTTGGTGCTTCATATGAAAATGTTTGTGCACATCTGCATTAAAGAAAGATTAGATAATTTACAAATTTCAGTTGTTTTTAAAGCCTTTTTTGTAAAAGAGCTAGAAATAGCTTTAAAGTAATTCTGCTTTTCAGTAAGGTTTTTTGGTTTGTAAATTTACATTTATGTATATAAAGTTTTGTTAATAGGATAAGAAGATATATTATTTATTTTAATGTAAAGGTTCTATTTTGTAATTAATAAAACATAGTAAGGAAAAGTATTTTATCAACATCCTCAGTTACAAAAAGGGAAAGATCTTTCCAAAGCAAATTAAAATAACTGCTTTGCTAAATTAAGTGATCTAGGGGGTCATGGTGTTGCTTACAAAAGAAACAAAAATGTCATCATTTACTAAACAATGTGTCATTCCAAACCTGTAGGACTTACTTCTTTTAATATATTTACAATGAAGTAAGGTTGTCGCGTTACCATTAATTCATGTTACGATACTATGCCAGCAGAAGTATCATGATACCAAGTAATGTTCCGATACTGTAATTCATAACTCAAATCCATAAAAAAAAGAAAATGGTCAGAAATACGATAACTTATGTTATAATAGGCCTACTTGATTTGAATTATCCCTTATTATTGAAAAAAGTATTTGCATGTCAGTTCACCTAAACTGTATTCATTCTTTTTGTTTATTTTGTAGATAACTGACCAAAAAAAATACATTAAAATAAAGATACAAATTATCCAAATAAAATTTGTAACAAAAAGAGCTTTTTCCCAACCAAATTAGGGTTTATGAAGAGTGGACAAAAATGGTTTTAGTGTTTCCTTTATGTATTGTTTCTTTTTTTTCACTCTTATCAGGTAAGAAGATTGTTGCGGTTGTTGTAAACCAAATCATATTGATAGGAGCAGAAATGAACTGATTCAGATTCAAACTGAAGCATCGGAAATGTGCAACATGCTACCATAAAAGGCGTGAATTATACAGTTTCCAACCTAAAGGGCTCCACAGACTATTCAAATAAAATAGTCTATAATTGCACAACTATGTGAGCATTTTGTGAGCAATTTTAGTGATTTCCACATTCAACATTATGTATAGTATATAAATCGTTAATGACGATACTACCACTTACAAACTACAGTGGCACCGCCAGTATTTTAGAGCCATGGTATCAGGATACTACATAGTACCAGTAAACCGTGCAACCCAACAGTGAAGTGTGACTGGTGAACACATTTGTTATTGTCATTTGGTCATAAGTGCTATTTTAACAGCTAAACAATCCTGCAAACCAGTTTGAAATGACAATTACCAGAATATTACATTTCTACCTATGTCAAACAACTGTTTGTATTTTTCATATTGCTGTCCACATATTGCAATAACTGTAATTGTTCCATGTAAATGTATGACAATATTTGAATGTAAATATTTAATAGAGCATTTTTATTATCTGAAAAACATAGAGGACATATACAGTGCTCAGTGTAATTGAGTACACCCCACTTTGAAAATGAATATTCTGATCCATTTCTCAGTGAATGTGTGATGTATTCTGGTGCATTTAAACATAACAGATTTGTTAAACATATATTTATTGAAAATAATATTTTTGTCACCAAACATATAAGAAATTAAAAGATAATTTAATTAAATTCAAGCAAAATACTGAAACAAAAATTATAACCTTCAAAATTTCAACTAATTTTTCATTTTATTTTGCTTCTTTTGATTTTTCCCCTTTTTAAAATTTGTATTTAATATTTTTCTTTAACATATACATTTTGGTGTACTAGTTTTTGGACCGTTATTGTAAGTTATTTTGCTAGAGAAGCTTTAGATTTGGCTTCAGTACTGACTAATCTAATGTATATGCACAAATATAATATTGTAAAGCTTCCTATTAAAAATATGAATTTAAAAGAGAGATTTGTGAGGGTTATACTCATATATGCTGAGCACTGTACATGCTGTGAAATATACTGTTATATATAAAGAGACATCCTTATTTGTGTATTATTTTATATATTGTATTCTATTAAGTATATAATTTTTTATATTTTTACATTTGTTATATCAAATTATACATTGATGGTGATTTTCTTACCTACCTTGTTTTCTCAGCACACGGGAGAGCCTGGCATCCAACACCTCAAGCATAGTGGAGAGCAACCGGAGACAGAATCCGGCACTAAGTCCAGGCCACATGGGCACCACCAGCATCGGCCCTCCATTCAGCTTCCGTGCAATCCCAGAGCCCCCCACAACACAACCTGAGAAACTGCAGAAATCCCCCAACTGCCTTGCCTCCATCACCAGCGTCTGACATGGGCCCGTCTGGGTTGACGTAGGGTCTAGGTGATTTGCAATGATGGGGTGCCTAAGTGCAGGAGGGTTGGATAACTCCCTCCATCAAGCACCTCAACTACATGGGGACTGTTAAACCCACAGGCATGGCTTCCAGAGACTGTTCCTACAGCATCAAAGGTCACTGCAAAAAAAAAAAAAAAAGAAAATAAAAAATAAGGGAAGAAATGGAAGAGGAAATTTCTCATCATAGGATTTACCTTAACACGCAATTAATCAGGAAATTCTTCAGTCGAATCAACAGTTATTTTCATAATAGGCTTGAAGTAACTGCTAATTTAACAATGTTTTGTTTTCAGAAGTATATTGTTTTCATCAGTCACAGATTACGAGCCAATGAGATCATGCAGCCAATGGATTACGTTTGCACGCATTAAGAAATCGATGCTGATGTGCAGGTCAAAGGTATTCAAGATTTGTGATATTTGTATGCAGTACAAAGTTAAAACGATCATGATTCATAAATCTGTTAATATTCCTAAAAATAAACCCATTTGTCATGGCACTGTTAGATACATTGGTAAAATAAGAGTCATGCTCACGTGCTTATTGAAACAACACATGCTGAATTAGTGAGAAAAATATGATCTCCTTCTGAAATTAAAAGATTTTCTTTTCTTGCTTTTTTTTTACCCAAACTTATGTCGCATACAATTACTTTGTATGCACCTTGACGTTTCATTAAGGTTCATAATTAATCTCAGGTCATGAATAGTTAACTCTCCTAAGAAGAGGTAAAAACATTGGTCAGTCTGTAATCATGTTTCTGTGGATGGTTTCACCAATCTTTGTTTCTGAAGGGAATAAAACTCTTGCTCTCTGTGGACAAACATTAGGGTCAATTCTGAATTGTTTTAATGACGTTATTCCCTTTTGAAATAAAAACAGGTGTGTGTTTTACGCCAGTGTGAATCGGAAACCTAGTCTCATGAACCAGGACTCTTGTGGATGTCATGCTTGTCTTCTGTGTAGCTTGATGGCTCTGTTTGTTGTCACAAAAGGAGGAGGAGGATGTTGGAAATCGCAATGGTGGGAATGACTGGTGTTGCGTCTAAAACATCCACGACACTCCGAGGAAAGCTCATACAGTTCTCTTCCTTTGGGCCTGTGGAATTCAGAGACTCTGCCCTTTTGCTGCTTTGAGAAACCTTTATTTTCAAAGATTTTCTTACTTGAGTTGAATCCAGACCGCTATGGTGTTTTATTTTGTTTTTGCATCACTGTTTTCCTTGGGAATTGAGCTGGTTTCGGTCAGTACTCAAACCTAAATGGAACGAAATGGTTCAAAATCAACACATTACATGTATATTCACATTCCTCCCCAGCCGTATCAATAAATGCTTATTTTAGGTTAGAACAACTGATTCAATGAAATTATGTACGAATAATTTTCTCCACTGTTCAAAATGTCAGAGATGAAAATCAGATTTTGACCTGCCGTGTGGTATAAGGCTCACGACTATGAGCAAAAGCCCCTATTCCCAGATTGAATTAAACATTAAAATTCTTGCTTTGAACATTTGGACTATGGCTTTAACTGTTTGGTGTAGCATCTTAAGAATGCACCAGTCGTATCCCTGAGAAAAAGTCACATCTATTACTGCAATTTACCATGTGGTGATTTCTTCTTCTCCCTTTTTACCTTTCATTTAATTTGTCTCATTGGCCATAACCTTCAAAGATCCATTGCTCGGCGATGTGTTCAGGTGGATATCCTCCAATGGGACTTCTGGTTGTGTTTGAATCAAAGACGTTAAACCACTTTCAGCTCACTCCCAACTATTTTTCCACAGACACACACATACACAGCCATGCAAACTACCCTACACCCCCACATACATGCACATAACTAGCTACCTCCACCACCTGTGTAACAACAAGGTAGGGACGTGTACAGATTTGGATTCTTTGCCTGTGGAACACAGCGCTATCAGCCTCTTCTCTGTGAATGTTGACAAGGAGCGGCGGACACTGTAACTAAGAGGACTTATTCTAAAGTAATCAGTATTAAGTGCTGTAGTTTCAACTCAACTCTATTTTTTTTTCTTCTCAGTTTTTCGACAGAAGTGTCTTTTACTTATTTGCAAGTTGTGTATAAATCTGTCTGGCACCACATCAATGAAACATTTCCAGTTTTATGTTTTGTGTATGACGCCATTTTGAGTTGTCTGCTGTCCCCCTTCACGTGGGTATTTCTTTATCTGCTTTATGATTTCAGGCCCAGTTTGTTAAAAATGCATCAAGATGGAGATCAATCAAGGGACTATGCTTTATATGATAAACTCCAGGCAAACTCCAGTCAAAAGTACTTCATCACTTTATGGCAATACTGATATCTGAAGTATTGTTTTCACATTCCCACCTAATATGTGAGAGGTCAGCGGTTAGGGTCCAAACAGCCTCTTAGACCCTGTAGTTGGAGGTGGAATGAAGATTGAGGAAAGACGAGCCTCGTATATTAAATGATAATTTTATATCATTGCTAGACATCAGAGACAGAGCAAGCACCTCACAGCATCTGCTCTATAAATAGATGCTTTTCGAATCATTTCAACAGAGCTTTACTCAACACAAGTACATTGCGCTTTAGTTATCGATACAACTCTGGAGAATTTGAATACTGACAAACACATCACTTCCTTTACTTGGCAAGGCTTTGTAAGAGGATGCATTTTGGGTGTCTGTCACATTCGTTTTGATTTGAAGCCCCCTCCTTCATCAGGTAATCATTTCTTTCTTTTTATTTTTTTAATCACATTAGTTTTTGATAGACTAAAGGGAGTAATGCAGCCAAGACTGCCTTGTAAAAAAAACAAAACAAAAACAAAAAAACGTTTGCACTGAAATGCCTGGCCTCTGGTTGCTGTTAAGTCCATCCAAGACGGATGCTTTGTTTATATTGTAAAATATTTCATATGAAATAAAAATGACCATGAAATGTCTTCCCTTAACATTATGGATTTTAGAACCACGTCAGACAACATTGTTTCTAAATGGTGACAGTGTACAGTATCATACTGTAAATGAAATCAATCTGCCATGCTTAGTATAACTTCAAAAGAATACTGAAAGATATGAGGGATCTTTTTGTAATGTCTATAATATTTGAAAAGAAGTCCCTATTTGTGTAGTAATGGTGTTTCATCGTTGTGGTAGTGTATGTGATAAACCCAGTTGGGAGATTGTGTTACTTTTTCAGACAATAAAATAACATGTTTGGTTATATGTTTTAAATGTCTTGTGTCTTCAAAACTTTGGCATATCTTAAGATGGTGACATGCGAGTAGGCTATCTGGCTGGCACTTAAACATTTGGATGCTGACTTGGTCAGAATCAACTGTAAAGCATTTCTCTGTTATCGTTTACACATTTTACAACAGTTGACATGCAGAAAAGTGATTCTTCTGGATTTTATGTTGGACAAAGCCTGTGCAGTGCACTGTCATGCAATTTTTAGTCACATGTGCCTGGATGCTTAAAGCTTCCTTTGCTTAACAGTTTACATCAGAATTTTACATCAGACAGTTTACAACAGTTTACATCAGAACTTACAATCTAAGTTCCTGGAGGGTTGCAGCCATGCACAGTTTAGTTCCAACCCTGCCTCAACACACTTACCTGTACACTGTAAAACCCAATGGTCAACCTTATCAAATTAAATTAGTGTTGTTAACTCAAAATTGACTGAAAGTTAATTGTTCTCATTTGAAGAGTTTTGACCTCGATGTTGAAGGTAATCAGTTAATTAAATATCTACTTCAACTTAAATGGAGTAAGTTCACAGTACTCATATAGACTAGTTTTTTAACTCATGGTTTATAGCAATCTGTTTCCTCAAAAAGTTTGAGTTGCCTTAATTTACTGACTTTTACAGTACTCAGTTGGTTTGAGTTCTCTTCATTTATCGGGTTTTACTGTGCTCAAATTGCTTCATTTACTCAAATAGATTAGGTTCACAGTAACGTTACTCATTAGGTTTTTGAACTTAAATGGTTTGTTACAATCGGTTTTCTCAAACGGTTTGAGTTACCTTTAAGTTTTGCAGTGTAGGTTTAAAACAAACCTGAGGGACTCAATTAGTTAAATCAGGTGTGTTTAATTAGGGTTGTTACTAAACTGTGCAGGACTGCGGGCGGCCCTCCAGAAACAGAGTTTTCACCTGTGGTTTACATGAATAAACAATAAATGCTAATGTAGTTTGCTAGCATAAAGCTATAGTTTGGACTGGATATTATCAATAAACGACTGTATTTTTATTAACAGACACTGACCAATATTAAATGACTTTAAACAATGCTCATAGTTGTTAGAAAACGATTTACCAAATGTTACTTGTGATCTATATTGTAGACTATCACTTCATACAATGAGCATTCGATGTCCAAATATTGTCTTAAAAACATATTTTGATTCAGAATTTAAAAAACTGAGTAGTATTAATTTAACATACCAGGAATTGTAGGGCTTCACAGATAACCGTCATGGTTGCTTGTCATGAGGCATGTCTATTTAACCGAAATGTATTACATTCGAGAGTTTCTAGTCTAGATTATATCTTGCCACCACCTAGTGGACAAACAGCGCACAACAACTTACAGAATGGATATATTACAGTTCTGCAATACGGAGAAAAGATTCAGATTGAAAAAGCTTTTCATTTAAACAGGTAACCTGGCTATAACAACTTCTGTAAGGTGTGCAATTAATGAAGTGTAAAAAAGAGACCTATTAACGTTATTTCTCAAAATAAATTTTGTGTGATTTGTGTGCTGAAAGGCCTACTTGCAAATGACAAACTTATTTAGCGTAGAATTATCCCTTCATTTGCATAGAGGACAGGTGGTAAATATATTTTTAGAAATTGCAAATATTTATTTAATGAATAAAATATATTCATTTTTTAAAGAAAAAGAAGTAGGGCAGAGATGACCAAACTTGTTCCTGAAGGGCCGGTGTCCTGCAGATTTTAGCTCCAACCCTAATCAAACACACCTGAACAAGCTAATCAAAGTCTTACTAGGTATACTTGAAACACCCAGACAGAGACAGGTGTGTTGAGGGAAGTTGGAGCTAAACCCTGCAGGGCACCGGACCTCCAGGAACGGGATTGGTGACCCCTAGAGTAGGGCCTAATGGCGCTAAGGTCGCTGGGTCAGTTGTCATGTCTGCGTGGAGTTAGCATGTTGTTCTTGTGTCCACGTGGGTTTCCTCCAGGTGCTGTGGTTTCCCACACACTCCAAACACATGCAGTAGGGGAATTGAATGAACTAAAATGGCCGTATGTATGTGTGTGAATAAGTGTGTATGGATGTTTCCCAGTGTTGTCTCCCACTGTGTAAAACATATGCTGGATAAGTTGGTGGTTCATTCTGATGTGGCTACACCTGATGAATAAAGGGACCAAGCCGAAGGAAAATGAATGAATGAATGCCTGGCCTCTGGTTGTTGTTTAGTCCATCAAAGATGGATGCTTTGTATATATTGTAAAATATTTCATATGAACTAAAAATGACCATGAAATGTCTTCCCTTAGCATTATGATTTTAAAACCACAGCAGACAACATTGTTTCCAAATAGTGACAGTGTACAGTTCATCAAACTGTAAAATGATAAGTGAAAAGTTAATTACCAACGATATTGTTTGTAGCTAAGTAAAAAGTAGACTGAATCTCTGTGTGAATTTTCTGGTTAAGTTTTGAACATAGACTGTAAAATATATGGACGTAGTATCCGTGACGTCACCCATAGGTTTCTGAAGAGCGCAAAAGAAGCCACAAGTAGGCGCGGCCAACCGTCGCCATTTTGGTCACGCGTCATCACACCCACGGCGGGATACCAAACAAGGGCAAAGAGGCAAAAAAAAAAAAAAAAAAAAAAAAAAAAAAAAAAAAAACAAGGGCAAAGAGGCGGAGAGTGAGCGGAGCTACAGACACCTGCTAGCATTTAGCTTGGACCTGGTTCAGACACACTTTACTTTGGGAGAACGCTTAATACTTTATCACCCGTGACTCGTTTGTATTCTGACCACTTGTGCTTGGTTGTACACTATATCAATAAAGTGTTTAGACTTTTAAAAACACTGCTGTAATACATTGAGCCACTAAACATTGTTCTTATGACGTTTTTCAACAGGAGGAAAACGCAAATTACATCCAAACACTTCAGATATAGTCTGTGTTAGTAAATGCAGGACTATTGATGAAATCCAGCATAACACTGTGTGATAAACGCTTCAGATGACTGATCTAGAGCCTACAGCTAATCAATCTGTCAGATTCTGAAGTGCATTACAGCTCTAAATATAAATATAAACGATAAATGATCTTAAATAAAACACATACATGTATAGAGATGGTATATAAGTATATAACTTTACTCACATAAGAAACGGAGGCCACGTGAATGGTTTGTGAGCACAATTAAATGCACTCAGCATGACATTCCATCAAATAATTGTAGGTAACAAGTCCAAAAGGCAGTTGAGTGTGTAAAGCCACATAAAACAACACAGAAATACGATAAATATGCCGAGTTCAGTGGCTAATCTGCAGGATTCAGCTGAGGTGACGTGACGGCGACCAACGAGACCTAACTGTCACTCAAGTGGCCACTCCCTTAATTATGCAAACTTAATATAACTTAATATAAAGGAAACGGATGAGTTATAAAAAAATTCACCCCCCTCACAGTTGTCATGAAGGGTAATATTAGCTGTATTAACCAAAATCTTTTTTTGTACCAGGCTGTAAACACCTTTTTTTCTGCTGTAAAGTTGGCCATTCTAACAGTGGGCTCAATTGAAATTTGCTCTGTTTTGGAGCCAGGAGCGGCCAGGACTAGCGGAATTTCAGATGAATTGCAGTTTTAGTTACTTCCGTATTGGCTTCCTGAGGGAGAGCGGGAGGTTGCCGCTTGGTTTTGAACCATGGGTAATGGTTTAAATTGGTTCTTTGCACAGTCATGTGCTGGTCAATACCCTTTTCGGACCATCACATGACTAGCAAGAAACCAGCTTAAACCAGCAAATTTACCCGTAGGCCTATCAGTAAATTTTATTATGTTCTTTTTACAACTTGTTAAATTAAGAACAAAAGACATGGATTTGACAAGTTTGCTTATGCACAACACAGTGCCTCAGTGGTTAGCATTGTCGCCTCACAGCAAGAAAATCGCTGGTTCGAATCCCAGCTGGGTCAGTTGGTTAGATTCTGTGTGGAGTTTGCATGTTCTCCCTGCGTTCGCGTGGGTTTCCTCCGGTGGCTCCGGTTTCCCCCACCGTCCAATGACATGCAATATAGGTGAATTGGGTTGGCAGAGTTGTCTGTAGTGTATGAGTGTGCATGCATGTTTCCCAGTGTTGGGTTGCAGCTGGAAGGGCATCCGCTGCGTAAAAACATGCTGAAAATTTGGGAGTTCATTCTGCTGTGGCGACCCCAGATTAATGACGGAACTAAGCTGAAAAAAAATGAATAAATTAATTTCACTATTAAGCATAATGTGTATTAAATACAACTTATAAACATTGGAATACACAAAAGCAAATATCAGTTAAAACTATAAATATACCTGTCTCATTAAAATATTGTTTCAATATGCAGCATTAACCCAAAGACTATGGAGGAAAGGGACTTTGTTTTACTGACCTCACTGACTCCTCCAATCCTCCAGGCGTCGCTGAAGACGCCACTGGTGCTTTTGTCTGTTTAGACTCAACCCACAAAAAAAGAAGCAGCTGTTCCTAGCAAAGTTTAGGTTAAAGTTTTTCGCCGGCGAGTAAATAATACTTTTAAACAGATTTACTAATATTGTGTCCCCTAGAGGCGACGCACGAGCCATGGCATACAGATGTACGTGTAACTGATGAGGATCAAGAGTAATGGACAGTGAGTAGAAGATTCTTCCTTTGTAATTTTGCGCTATTGTTGCTGTTGATAACGGGATGTTCGTCTCTTTAACTATTCAGACAAACGTATTCAGATTTAAAGCAGAAAGCGTTTGCGTCAAATAAAAATAACTGATGTTGTTCATGAAACACAGGATTATAGATGTATGATTATTATTGTGTTATTGCAGATATGATACACGCTTCTAGACATATTTAGGGTGGATGCAAACATTGTGTTGTTAAGAACAAGCGGAAGAGTGTGTCAGTCACATGCTTCCTCAGGGCAACTGTTATGTCATACTAGGGCTTTTCTTCCACATCTGAGCCTACATTATCCTCATCAGATTATAAATTAACATCTGTTAAATGTTATAAAACAACTAATAGTTGTCCTTACAGCAAATCCAAAGAGTTTTTCTGTTTTCACCAGGGCCATTCAGGATGCAGTACTGAAATAGGCGAGATTTTGAAAAAACGTATTTCAATAAAAATAATAAAAGCAAATATTTTGATATCTAAATCAAAATATTTATGATCAATTGAGGATTTAACATCTGTTAAATAAGATTGATCAACCAAAGATTTAATGATTTCATGTTTTGAGCTGAAACGCTAACAGTTTTAATCAGTGTTAATTTTGAAAGCAAATTTTGATTTAGTTTTAGTCTTAGTCTTTTCACTAAAATTCCATTTTAGTTTTAGTCATATTTTAGTCTTCTGAATCATTTTCGTTTTAGTCGACTAAACCTACTCTTATGATGTTGTATGAATGAACACTGGTTGAAATAGAGCAATTCCAGTGTTATGGATGTGACATTTGCAGTAAAATCTCAAAATATAAATTGACAGAAAGTACATGTTAACATTATATTGAAACATCTGTTTATATTTTCCTAAACGACTAACCACAGAGTTGTGGGTAAGGCCAGACAGAATCTGCAGACATTTTTTGCTATTTCTGCACAGAATTTTGATACAAATCTGCAGATTTATGCGGAATTATTTTAGGATGTATCATAACTAAAAACATAATGTATAAAATAAAAATAATACCTTTTTAACTTTTATATAATGTTAACAATGCAAATCCAATTAGATCCACTTATTTGGTAAACAAATTAAGTCTGTCATATAATACATCTAATAAAGGACATAAAATATCACTTTTCAAACTGTATTGTGATTAAATCATGTGAACATTTTCATATCAGTCAATAATATTTCTGAAATTAATATAAAAACTGAATAAAAGTAAAATTACAAAGTAAATAGATACACTCAATGATGGGCTAAAAATCTGTGGAAATCTGCAGATTTGTACACGTGCAGATTCCGTGTGGGCCTAGTTATGGGATAAGAAAAATATTATTCCGTAAACACTTTTTATATTTTAAATATGGGTATTTAGCATGCGTTATAGATGTGACCAAAAAAAGTTAGCGAGTTTACAGTATACAACATACTTTGTATAAATTCTGTGAATGAAACTGCACAACCCAAAATAAATCATGCTAATTGAAAGGATAATAGCTGGCTCTCTATAAAACAAACATGATTGTTCATATTTTATTTGACGTTTTTGCATTTATGAGCAAAAAGCTTGGTTATGTGACATCTCTTCATTATGGATGTGACGGATGTGAAATTTCTACTTGTGTGAATTTAGTAAATCAAATGTAACAGTTTGAAAACATTGACAGACATTTTTGAGACTTTTTGCAGTACTGTAAAATACAGGCCTACACAAAAAAACCTAGAAAGGATTTTGCTATTATGCTGAAAACCTTTTTTTTTTTTTTTGCTTTGCACGGTTGACATTTGCGTGGAATTGATTAATAGTTAGTGTTTAAAACAGAGTATGATGGTTTATGATTTTTTTTCACCAAATGTTGTAGTAGTTGTCCAAATTAACAAATAAAAAGTATGAAAATCATCCATTATCATAAAATTATTATTATTGAAATAAATATTTTAAAATATGATTTAAATAACTTTTTCATTAAATAGACAGATATATAAAGACAAAATGGATTAAAACTCAAAAAAGTACAACATTGATTAAAATAAATACAAAAGATAAACAAATTCACCACTGTTGAAAATATATTCTTTAATTTATTTATTTGAATTTTCATAATGCATATTTGATCATTATACAAAAAACAAGTATAAAAGTATGAAAATCATTCTCTTATAATAAAATAATGAACACATCTTTAAATTATTAAATAGAGATACATTTGATTAAACACAAATAAATACAGATTTGATTCAAATTAATAAAATATAAATGCATAAATACAGCACTGATGAATAATATTTTTATTCATATTATAAATGGGATCTTTATAAATATAAAAAAATATATATTTTACATTTTAGAACAATGAAACACCTTTTTTGCCTTTTATTTAGTAGACCAATGACTTTGAACAGGTCTGTCCATTAGCCACAGTGTGCATCTCTGATTTAAAGCCAGAAATATAGCTTGCATTTCTTTCCTGAAAGTTTTTGGTAGGCTCGGGAATGCTATGAAAAGGAATGCTATAAAAGCTGAGCCATTTTAGCAGCTTTATTTTTCTTTTTTGAAACCATTTGAGAGTTTCCTTGGCTGTGTTTGGTGTCTTGCTAAAACATCAACCCTGGTTTCATCTTCATAATCTAGTAATGTAGTTATTCAAAATGAAGCAGCTACAGTAATATACATTTACACTGACGAGGGGCAGGGCTGCTTAATAACTACTGAAAGATTTCCGCTGCTGTCTGGATTTTCCATGCTTCTACACCTCCCTTTCTTTATGTGTTTAATACCTAACTTCATTACTTTGGTTGTTTCTGACATCTGGTGAAGATTTCAGGTTAACATCTATATATTTTCTATAATAAAGAATAAAATGGTGTAGACTCGGGAATGCTATGAAGAGATTCTGAGAGAAATAAAATGTTGTCGAAGGGCAGTCAGTTCACTGTTCTGCATTATAAAAAAACTTAATGCCAGAACTAAATTTTCTCTGATCTTTGCAGTGCTTTCCACTTAACATCTAGTCAGCGTCTGAGGGCCAGTAGCAATGGGGACACAGTTCACAATCGATGACGCGTTCGTCCTGGAGGGGGAGGAGGAAGGTGTGGTGCCTGAAGAGGATGCGGGGGAGTGGAAGGGCAGAGAGAAAGACGGCAGCGGAGAGATGACATTTGGACCTCTTTCTTTTACCAAAACACAAAGTCATCCTTCTGGATCTGCCGGCACTCCTGAACACAGCAATCTGAAATATCAGGTTGGTGTTTTCACTTATGTCAATTTATCTTTTAGAATCTTTTATGGGAAAATGTGTGATGTATTATTTTGCTTTCACCCACAGAACCTGGAAAATGAAGATGCTTTGGGTGGCACTGTGAACTCCTCTTTCAATAACTTCTTCAAAATCAGGTTTGGCCATTCACACTATTTATTTGAAGGTTTTAGCTTTGAATGAAATAACTGTGATATATTGTACAAAATAAATGATGGGATGCACTAAAATAGTTAATAATAATAAAGTTATTAATAAATAAAGTCAGTGTAACAAATCAGTAAAATGATTTGGAATTGTCAGTGTTGATGGATTTATCTTGTCATTATTAAACACTACATTGCTTGATCAGGCTTTCTAAATTCTTGCAAAGTAAATGTTGAAGCAGGTTGCATATTCATCTCAAAAATATGTTAAATATATTCTAAGAAAAAATATACTAAATTGTTATATGGAGTAATAGTTAAATACCCAGCTAAGTTGTTCAATATTTAATATCATTGTTATCGAGGTTATTACATTAATACATATCTTTTGTTCCCGGTGTTGGTTTGCGGCATCCGCTGCATAAAACATACGCTGGATAAGTTGGCGGTTCATTCCGTGGTGGCGACCGCTGATTAATAAAGGAACTAAGCCGAAAATAAAATAAATGAATGAATAAAATATATTTTTTTATATTTTCCTTATCTGCCCAATTTTGATCTCAATATATTTTTATTATTTTATTTTTTTTACTTTTAAGGAGTACAAAAGATAAACAAATACAGTACTGTTAAAAAACTATTCTTTTATTTAGTTAAGTATTTTTAAGTTTTTTAATACGTTTTTTGTAATATATATTGGATCTTTATATAAAAAAAGAAATTAACAAATGATGAAAATCATACACTTATCATAAAAATAACCAATACAACATTATTAAATTAAATTATGCAATAGACAGAGATGAAACAAATAATAACACAAATAATTACACTGATTAAAATGACAAGTATATTTCAAGTGGACCCATATATTTTTTAAAAGCTTTTTTATTAGTAATTAAATATCACAAAATGTTGTATTCTCAATATTTGTGGAATTTTATTAAATTTTATTTGTTGTATTTTTTAAAATGTTGATGTTGTATGTGCCATAAAATGACCCGTGAAGCTGATAAACTTAAAATCTACTGTTACTGTACTACATTAAGTTTCTACAGGTTACACTTGATTAAAATGTTGGTTTACAAATCTGCTCCTATACATAATTTACACATTTTTTTTATTACACATTTTTCTTGTAAGAAATGCAAGGTTGTACATGCAAATATTAAAACACTGTGACGCCAACAACTTTTTTAAAAATACATTTTATTCCAGCATTTTCATTTTCCACAATTGTTTCATTCAGAAAACAACAAGTGACAGATTTGCCAAACAAACAAGTCATTAAATTAGTAATTAAAAGAAAATGAAAAGAAAAAAAATGAAATATTTTATGTACAAATAGCTTTGAATAGGCAAATGTCTTTCCTTACGTGTGTGTGATCATATATATACTGTAGCTAATGATTGAATAATTAGCCCTCATGCAATTAAAATAATTTTCAAATACTTCTAAAGTGCTGTTTAACGGAGAGATTTTTAAACCTAATGGGGTTTAAACCTGTTTTATTTTCTGTCTTTGCCTTAATGAGGGTGAACAATATTTTCCTAGTTATTTCGCAAGATACTATAGTAATGGGCTTAAAGTTAATTAGGTTAACTGGATAAGTTAGATTATTAAGATAAATCATTGAACAGCAGTGTTTTATTCTGTAGCCAATCGAAAAACAAAAAAATATAAGGGGTCTAATAACATAGATCTTTAAAATAATTTTTTTTTGTATTTTTTTTATTCCAATCGAACTAAAAGAAATAAGACTTTCTCCAGATGAAAACTGTGAAAACTCTCTCTGTTACTAATAAAAGCGTCATAATTTGTCCTGGTAATTTCTAATTCTAAAGGAGCTGTTGACATGAAATTGACCCAGATTTGGTAAAAACAAAAACACAACAATCCAAACATACAATAAGAAAAATCTGTATGGATTTCCTTTTTGGTGCAATGAAGAGACACAAAGAGAAAGTACTGAACTGAAATGTATTTTATACGTTGTGAACAAGGATTTTGTTTTTTTAGTAATGACAGCTTCTAGACATGGAGAATAGTTCTGTGGGTCTCATCCAGTGCTTAATTTGTAAATTGTGAGGTCCCGGAACAGATCAGCTTAACGGATCTGGCATGTTACCAGAGAGAAGGAGTGGTAATGGAGTATTTGCGCGTTGTGGACAATAGTGAGGAGCTTTGGGAAAGTGAAGAGGGGGGAGTCGCGGAAAAGTGTGATCGGTACAATGAGGTGCTGGATCCGGCACAAATTAAGCTCTGGTCTATCAAATCTGATTTTCAGTTCTTATTTTCTATTGGATTTGAATAAGCTGAGCCATTCTAGCAGCTTTCTTTTCTTTTCTGAAACCATTTGAGAGTTTCCTTGGCTGTATTTAGACTGAGTGTCTTGCTAAAACATCCACCCTGGTTTCATCTTCATCATCTAGGTATTGAGACTGAAGCAGAGAATATTCATTTACACTGTCGAGGGGCAGGGCTTCTGAATAACTACTGAAAAACTTCAGCTGCCGTCTGGGCTTTCCATGCCTTTCTACACCTCCCTTTCTTCATGTGTTCAATACTTTTCCCCTGTGTCATTTCATTTTATTTAACATAACTTCATTTCTAAACTAATTAAGTTTTGTTTTCTTTGTATGCATAATTACTCTAGTTGTTAGAATATTTTCTAAGGAATAACATGGTGAAAAATGGTTCAATATTCATTTTACCTGCTGTTTGCTAGTCATTTTATCTTCAACTGTCATTATTTTGTGTTTTGCAGTGATCCTGCTACTTTGTCCTACTGCAGCTCTCAGTGGTCATTCAGCACACTCAGCTCAGTCACACAGCTGTCTGCTCACTGCTGCGGGTAACAATCTCTATTCATAATCTTCAGCATGAGATTTTTAAGCTGAAGTTAATTAAATCTCTCAGGTCGCCTTCATTTAAATCATGTGATATTTGTTCCATTTCTCATTATTTATTGCATGTGGATTGTTCTCAGGTGGACGTCTCACCCACTAGTGAAGAAGAACAGACGAGTGGTTCTCGCCTCATTCCTCCTGTTAATCACTGGAGTTGGTAAGACTTTCATCCCTCTTGATCATAACAAGTAGTCGAGATCTCGGGGGGGAAGGTGTTGTTTGTGTCTGACTTGTAAAGTGCTGTCTGTATTTATCTTGCTGTCAACTGTGATCTTAAGCACAGATGGTGAATTCAGATGTGATCGTCAGCTGCTTAGTAAATGTATTATCTTTCTTCCCCCCCTCTCTGTGCCTCTTTCCTATCAGCTTTGATCTTTACAGGCATTGTCATACAGTTAAACCCTCACGCAGGTAAGCGCTGTCAGAGATAATGGCTCTAAATACAGATGAGATATAAACAAGATTGCTTTAGCACACAAACCTATGCGCACATGTTATGCAGTTAATAAATCAGTGCTCTGCATGCCTTAAAAGTCAGTCTGCAGTTTCAGACATAAAGGCCCGTACTGAGTGCTACTGTGAGGCTTCACACTGAATATGAAACTACTGTTCTCCTATGGCAAATGACTACTAACCACAACCATGCCATTTGCCCCCTTCCATTTGTATCCTATTCTAATTGTACATTAAAGGGATAGTTCACTCAAAGTTGAAAGTTTACTCGTCATTTACTCGTCTATTGTTTTCAAGCCCTTATGAGCTTCTTTTTTTCTGTTGAATGCAAAAGAAGATATTATGAAGAATGTCTTAAACAAGTGATGACAGAATTATTGTTTGTGTATGAACGCTCCCTTTAACCTCATACACCGCTCAATATACAAAAATAAAAATAAAAATTTAAAACCACAAACACAAACTATCTACCATACTTGACATGACTTTAATAATCTATTAAACTGAATCCCATTTTCACTGCCATTTTTCCAGTCACTGTAACTTTTATTAGATTGCTCTTTGTTTTTTGGATATCAAAAATGACAAATGCTTGGCATGCTTTTTTTTCTTACGGAAAATTTCACCAATCTTGCCAAAAGTGTAACTGCAAATTTGGCACATGATCCAAAGCTCAAAATGTGCTCAAACTGACGAAGGGCAGAGCTGCCGAAAAACTACTAAAAGATTTCAGCTGCTGTCTGGGCTTTCCTTGCCTGTCTACAACTCCATTTCTTTATGTGTTCATGAAAGAGGATGAAAGATGCCTCATATAATTGGAAAAATCCATACATTCTGCCATGACTGATCGCGGCTGGTGTGAATAGCTTCATAGGAATCTATTTTTTTGATTCAAAAGCGTCTTCGCCTCGTACTTTTATACTCTGTGTGAAAGTGTCTTTAGGGTGCATTCACATTTGGTTTGGACAAAAAAAACAAACAAACAATTGTTTCTGGTTTGCATAATGTTTACTCTCATTCTTAAGATCAAAACTGAAGAAAAAAAAATAATGTTTTTAAAAATGACAAATATTTTGCAATGGAACTGAACATCTAAAACATTGCTGATCTAAACGTATTTATTGTAACTTAATACATGTCATGATCATTTCATGTTGTGACTTATAAAAAAGGGATTAATCACCCAAAACTGAATCTTCTGTCATCCTTTACTCAACCTTCGCTTGTTCCAAACCTTTATGAGTTGTTGAACAGAAAATATATATATTTTAAATGTTGGAAACCTGTAACCATTGACTTCCATAGTATTTGTTTTTCCATCTATGAAAGTCAATGGTTACAGTTTTCAAAATATTTCATGTTGAACTAAAAAAGGAAACCCAAAAGGAATGAAACAGCTTGAGGGCAAGTAGATTTTTATTTTTTGGGTGACCTATCCCTTTAAGACTCAAAACAGCAGCAGCAATTTCTTTACTGCACCTGACAATAGACAGCATTGGAATTATGGCAAGAAAAAATCGTATTCTGACTTTTATGGTCATATCTTGTTACATCATGTGCTGTTTTTAGTTTGTTTAGATGTCTTTTGTCTATACTGTGTTCATATATCAGTTGACTGGCACCAGACCTCATCTGTAAGTGGACAGAGACCCACTTATTGAGTGGTCTTGGCCCACTTGTTTGTTACTCACCAAGGTCCGGATGGCAGATTCATACTTGTTTACATGAAGTTTATTTAAATCAAACCAAACCTCCCAAAGTTTGAACACACCCTAAATAACCAGTTTCATGTCAATTTTATAAGAGAATAATCATAATGTAATGCCATTTAAGTAATGCTTATATTAATGCTCCTTTTTAGGTGTTTCGAGTGCAATTTTCTTTGTTCCTGGATTTCTCCTCTTCATTCCTGGTGGTAAGATCCAATTGGTTTTATTTTATGGAGCCAACTTTGTTTTAGTGTGTATCAGTAATGGATTTTGTACCTTAGATATTGTGTTATAAACTGTCTGTTACTGTATAATGCAGTCAAGAGATGTTCCCACAGAAAATGGACTTTACACAAACAGCATTTTTAAAGGGATCGTTCACCGAAAAATCAAACTTGACATCATTTACTCATCTTCCACTTGTTCCATACCTGTTTGAACACAAAAGAAGATATTTCTAGCCACTTGTAGCCATTGACTCCTATAACACTACCTGACAAACGTCTTGTCATTGATCCCAGTTGTAAGAGCAACAAATAGTAACTTGATTTCTTGTTGATCATTTGGAAAAGTGGCAGAAGTTAGATTTCTGGTCATCTGTCGAACTGCATTACAAATACTGCAGAAGACCTATTGGAACCCGCGTGAACCCAAGAGCTTCACAGAAATCAGTCAAGTTTGGTGAAGGAAAAATCATGGTTTGGGTTTACATTCAGTATGCGAGAGATCTGCAGAGTGGATGGCATCATCAACAGCCTGAGGTATGAAGACATTTGTGCTGCCTATTACATTACAAACAGCAGGAGAGGGCAAATTCTCCAGCAGGATAGCGCTCATTCTCATACTTCAGCCTCCACATCAAAGTTCCTAAAATCAAACAAGGTCAAGTTGCTCCAGGATTGGCCAGCCCAGTCACCAGACATAAATATTATTGAGCATGTCTGGGGTAAGATGGAGGAGGCAGTGAATATGAATCCAAAGAATCTTAATGAACTCTGGGAGTCCTGCAAGAACGCTTTCTTTGCCATTCCAGATGACTTTATTAATAAGTGATTTGAGTCATTGCAGAGATGTATGGATGCAGTCCTCCAACCTCATGGGAGTTATACACAATATTAATTCTTGCTCCACTGCACCATGACTTTATATTCTATACTGGACATTATGTCCAAATTAAATGATTAAAGATCAAGGCATGATCATGTTTTATTTGGGTGAAATAAGCATAATCTAGAGCCTTTACCTTTCATAAAAGCCACTTCTGATACCAAATGATCAAGTAGAAGTCAAATTATTATTGGTTGTTCCTAAAACTTGGATAGGCAAGACTTTTGTCAGGTAGTTAATAATTATCTACTATGGTTGTTAATAGCGACTGTTTTCCAACATTCTTCTAAATATCATCTTTTGTGTACTAAACACACCTTTACACCCATGCATTTTCAGTTTAAAATGCATGCAGTTTGTTACTGCTACATTTATCATCTACTACTCCAGCATCATCTTTGACCCTGTTTTAATTCCTAAACAGACATAGACAGACTGAAATTCAAGCCAAAGTCGCTCTGACTGATCGTCTGGATTATTGTGTATTGTTCCCTGATTAATTAAGCTCCTCTCATGTGACCATTACACCACCAGTAGACAGCTAGTTAGTGTAGATGCCGACAAAATATGCACATGCATAGTAAGCGTAAATGAATGGTCACTAATGCATTTTAGGCTAGATCGGTTTTCTGAAAGTAAAAAACAGCAGTCTGGATGAGTGTTTTCATTTTAAAAATGTTGATTTAAAAAACAATACCGCACTACTGTGTATGGCAAGTTGAGTAAATGATACTTTTGATTAGGGCTGCACAATATATCAATTCACATCGATATCGCAATATGATCATTGGCAATAGTCACGTCGCAAGTATATGCAATGTTCAATTTGGATTATAATTGACCATTTTTCAATTGTTTTTTGAAGCCTGGGAGATTATACCATTTGTAACTTTGACAAATTAATAACTATTTTAAACAAAGACTATAAGGATTATTATTTTACATTTGATTATTCAATTACTGCATACCTGAATAGAGATCGACTCGCTGAAAACGCTGCTTATTTAATTGGTATCTTATTTTCTTTATTGAATTAATGCTTGTTGATTGTTTCTACAGAATTATCCCAATCAATCTAAAATCATAAATTCTTTCCAAATAGATATTCAACAAATCTAGTCAAATTGTATTCAAATCGCAATTTTTTATCGCAGAAGAAAATATTGCAAAGTTTGTTTTTTCCCATATTGTGCAGGCCTACTTTCGATTATCATCAGTGTGTTTTTAACCTAACTCAAATTTGAAAAGATAAAATTAGCATTTTTAATAAAATCTATCTATCTATCTATATATATATATATATATATATATATACACACACAGTTGAGGTCAGAATTATTAGCCCCCCCCAAAATAATTAGAAAATAATTTTTTCCCCAATTTCTGTTTAACGGAGAGAAGATTTTCTCAACACATTACTAAACATAATAGTTTTAATAACTCATCTCTAATAACTGATTTATTTGATCTTTGCCATGATGACAGTAAATAATATTTGACTAGATATTTTTCAAGACTCTCCTATACAGCCTTAACTAGGCAGGTTAGGGTAATTAAGCAAGTTATTGTATAACAGTAGTTTGTTCTGTAGACAGTTGAGAAAAAATATAGCTTAAAGCAGTCCTAATTTTGTCCCTAAAATGGTGTTAAAAAAAAACTGCTTTTATTGTAGCCAAAATAAAACAAAAGACTTTCTCCAGAAGAAAAACTATTATCAGACATACTGTGAAAATTTCCTTGCTCTGTTAAACATCATTTGGGAAATATGAAAAGAAAAACTTAAAAGGGGGCGAATAATTCTGACTTCAACTGTATATATCTGTAAAATCTTGGAGCTTAGAATACTTTGAGAAAAGCCAATTCTAGATGAAATGTGTTTTGTGGTTTTTATTCTGTATTGTACATTTATTTATTTATTCCTATTCTTGTTTGTTTGATCTTTACATGTGAATTTCTATTATGATTGAGTTTTTATTTCTGCGCATTAATCATTCTTCCATTATTTGTTTCATTTTTCTTTTTCCACTTTCTTAATTGTGCAACAGATACCTTGATATTGCACCTTGAATTTCTTATATGCTTTTATATAATAATAAAAATAACAAAAAAATGTAGAGGAAAAACAACTTAACCCTGTGCTCTTCATTTTTTTCAGTCTATCATGTGATCTATATAAGCTGTGCAGTTCGGGGACGAAGAGGATTCAAGTTTTTTTATTTGCCGTACTTTGAGAAGTAACAAAAGTTTCTCTTTACATCATCCAGACCAGTAGTCTGGATCACCCAGCATTTCAAATCCCTAAAAATGAAGTAAGGGGGATGACTTCTTTTTACAACCTCAGTTACTTGTGGTTTTTTTAAAAAACTATTTCAACATTTGTTTGGTTGTAAAAGCCAGTCTGTATGCAATTCTAATTTCTACAGAAAGAACTAACAGCAGAGCTTCAACTGTGATTTACTGTCAAGTGCAACAATGTACAATCTTACTTCATCTGTGTTCACAGAATTTGAGAAGCCACATGTGATTGAGATTTTGTATATTTAAATGTTCTCAATTCAGTGAAGCAAACTTTGAGTTCAGCAATTATTATAAGCTGGTTATAGATGTACAAAGTTTTGTCTTATGTAGTGCGCCATTAATAACATGAACTTGTTCACCACTAGCATTGTGTAGTGAAAATTAAATAATAGAAAACAAAGCAAATGACATGAAGAAAACCAAGCAATTTACCATTTAGGCCACCACACACACGCACACATGCACTCTATACTTGTAAAACATTGACTTTCATCTTCCACCTATTGTAAAATCATTTAAGATGCAGCAACCAAAGTGACATGCTTTTGGACTGAACGTTTTTCTTAACTATTACCACTACTAACACTTTAAACCACTGTTTTAGTCCTAAAACAAATGTGTTGAAAAGATTTTGTATTGTGTAATGTGTTTTTTTTTATCTTTATGACACTACAATAAACCTGTTTTTATATTTGCTTTTAAATCTCTGCTGTATTCATTCATTATGACTGTAAAAATACATTTCAAACTCATTAAAACAAAAAGAAGTCGCTTTGTAAAGATAATACACAACTCTAATCTGTTAAGCATCTCTATTCAAGTATTTCTAGCCCCACTGACACAGGAGAGCTCAACTTCAAGTAAAACTGTAAAACATCCCTAAGCAGACAGTTTAGTAATACAATAACAAAAAGAGAGACAATTTTATATGAACATACACAGAATCCCTTAAAACAGGGGTGTCCAAACTCATCCTGGAGGGCTAATGTCCTGAAGAGTTGAGCTCCAACCCTAATCAAACACTTCAGGTGAAGCAGCTAATCAAGCTCTTACTAGATATACTAGAACATGGGTCTCAATCTCAATTCCTGGAGAGCCGCAGCTCTGCACAGTTTTGCTCCAATCCTATCAAACGCAGCTGATCCAAAGAGTCTTGAACACCTTCATTAGTTGGATTAGCTGTGTTTGAGCAAAACTTTGCAGAGCTCCGGCTCTCCAGTAATTGAGTTTGAGACCTATGTACTAGATACGTCCTGGCAGGTGTGTTGACACAAGCTAAACTCAGCAAGACATCAGTCCTACAGGACCAAGTTTAAACACCACTGCCTTAAATGGTTAGTTCACCCTAAAAAATAAAATTCTTGCTAATTACCCTCATGTGGTTCCAATTCCCTGAGACCTCCGTTTATCTTCGGAACACAAATTATTTTATATATAAATATAAGAGCTCCTTTATCATCTGTAGAATGTCCAAAAGGAACATATATATATATATATATATATATATATATATATATATATATATATATATATATATATATATATATATATAAACACTCCATAAGACCTCAGTGTGGTTAAACTGTAAGAGCTCTGCAAAGTTTAGCTTCAACCCTGATCAAACACAGCTAATCCAACTAATAAAGGTGTTCATGACTCTTGAGCACCTCGATTATTTGAATCACCTGTGTTTGATCAGGTTGGAGCAAAATTGTGCAAAGCTGCGGCCCTTCCGGAATTGAGCTAGATTACCTATGCTGTAATCACCTAAAGCTCCAAAAGCTATGTGTGCCAAACAATTTGTAAAAACTAATTTGTTTGCCTTTGTCTTCTAATGACATGTCAGGGTACTTTAGTAAATACGCACCCTCAGGAAGACTCAGGCAAACAAAGTCTTTTTACAGTGTTTTTGGGGCACAAAAGTGTTCTTGGACCTTCATATGATCACAGATGAACCACTGAAGTCACATTATTTTTTAAAAACGTTTTTGGTTCCTTTTCTAGACTTTGAACATCTCAGGACCATTGTTGTCTATCGAGGGTCTGAGAGCTCTCAGGTTTTATCCATAACATAGGTCTCAAATTCAATTCCTGGAGGGCCACAACTCTGCTCCAACCCTTATCAAACAGCTGATCCAAATAATGAAGGTGTTCATGACTCTTGAACACTGATTATTTGGATCAGCTGTGTTTGATAAGGGTTGGAGCAAAACTGTGCAGAGCTGCGGCCCTCCAGGAACTGAGTTTGAGATCTATGCTGTAATCACAAATACTCCAAATACTCTTTTGTGTGCCAAACAATTTGTAAAAACTACTTTGTTTTCCATCGTCTTCTCGTAACGACATGTCAGGGTTGCACATTTTCTACAGGCAAAACAACGTGCTGCATCATGCAAGCATCATATTGACTGTGGTAAACACACCCTCCGGAAAACTCAGGCAAACAGTGTTTTTAACAGTGTTTTTGGAGCTTCATGTGGTCACAGATTAAATTTTTGAAAAGTTTTGGTTCCTTTTCTGGACTTTGAACATCTCAGGCCCATTGTTGTCCATGATCAGAAAGCTCTTAGGTTTCATCTATAACATGGTCTCAATCTCAATTCCTGGAGGGCCGCAGCTCTGCACAGTTTCGCTCCAACCCTACCAAACACAGCTGATCCAAATAATCGAGGTGTTCAAAAGATTCATGAACACCTCAATTATTTGGATCAGTTGTATTTGATTAGGAATGGAGCAAAACTGTGCAGAGCTGCGGCCCTCCAGGAATTGAGTTCAAGACTAACGATCTAAAATATCTCAATTTGTGTTCTGAAAGTCTCAAGGCATTGGAACTACATGAGGGTGAGTAATTAAGAACATAATTATCCTAAACCAGGGGTGTCCAAACTCAGTCCTAGAGATTTTAGCTCCAACTTGCCTCAACACACCAGCAAAGATGTTTCTAGAAAGCCTAGTAAGAGCTTGATTAGCTGTGTCTGATTAGGGTTGGAACTAAACTTTGCAGGACCGGCCCTCTAGGACAGAGTTTGGACACCCTAAACTAACTCTTTAAGCATCTCTTGCAAACTCTGATCTCAACTTTGTGCTTTAGAAAAGCATCTCAAGAATTCTCCTATTCTATTGAATTTTTGATCATTTAGTTACATTGGCTGTCCACAAGTAAATGTTACTCTAATGCAAACTCGTGTTCTCCCAATGCTGCAGCATTCCTAGCTTACACTGACAACCCTGTTATCAACTGTCACATCTGTGAGGTAGACTTGATACAATTCTGAAAATGAGGTAGTGTGTTGCTGAATAATTCTGAAATAGAATTACCTAATATAACGGATTCAGACAGCTAGTTTGGTTTTTAAGCTGAACATCAACAAGATTGTTTTAGCACCTAGGAGCACTTGATTAATGCTGAATTATTAGCCGTAAGTGTATCAGGTGAGCAGCAGCATGTTGTATGTTTCAGCTGTCTTCACTGTAGTGTCGTGTCGTGTTTTGCAACAGAGAGGTCCACAGCTTTAGATGTCGCACTTGCCTGAGAAGTTGTGCTGCTGGTGAGATCTGGAGTGAGGGCTGGGCTCGATGGTTCTCCATCTGTGACATTACGGAAATTGAACAGGCAAGAAAACCATGGAGGAGTGTTATAAGCAACTAGGGGCGAGTCTTCTCTGGAGCTGGTTATTTTAAAATTCGTTTTTACTGATGTGAATAGTGTGTTTGGTGAGGACTGAGCTGATGGCGGGATCCTTAACACAGAAGCGCATGATGATTTTTGTGAAGATTTTAAAGACAGGTCCTGAGGAAGCTGAAGGGAGAGAAAACAGTTGATAAGTGTGGTTTAATGAGATCATGGATATTTCTACTTTACATGTCTATGTATACTCCTGTTTTTTTTATTAAATAATTTAAAGGGCACCTATTTGACACCTTTTTCAAGATTTAAGACCTTTTGTGGCTCCAGAATGTGTGTGTAAAGTTTCAGCTTAAAACATCTACCACATTGTTTATAGTTCCTTTTAGAACTTTGAGATTTTCTGCTTTAAACACTTTGTAGCTGTTTTTGTTGCCTGTGCCTTTAATGCTAGTTCTCCCCGCCCACTGTTCCCACGTGCCTGTCAGAGTGTGTTTTAGTTTTAAAATGGCGTTTTAGATCAAAAACAACCCGCGTTCTCACTAGCGTTTTACCGAGCGTCTTTGAACATATCTCTGTCCACACTACGCCACCAAAAAAGTATATCACTTGACCGTTCGCGCACTCTGGGCATGTGCGTTCTGGTATAAACAGAATGCATGCGTCTCACTCGGCATTTGCTTATTGTTAGTCAACAAACGCCGGTTGAACATTAAACGCGATGACAAAGAAAGAAAGAGAGGTATTTTTGTGGACAGACAACGAGGTCCAGTTGTTACTAAACTTAACAAATAAATAACTGCACAATGGCGCCTAAAACAGACAATAGTGCAAACAACGCTCCCATTTCTGTGCTCATGTTGTTGTTTACAGTACTGTCTTCTGGTAGCGTTATAGTCATGTGATAGAGGCTTGACGAATAAGGGAAGGATACAGTGACGAAGGCAATGACATAAAAACCCTAATCAGATAGCGGATCTCAGCAGTCCTGCCTCCGTTTTCAGATGTCTCCGTTTTTCCTCATCCACACTAAGACGGAGCAGCAGCGTTTCAGAATGAAAACGGCCTCTGCAGCGTTTTCAAAACGCTCTTTTTTCGGCGCTCGAGAACTCCGGCGTAGTGTGGACGGATGGCGTAACCGTAGCAAAACTTATGTGTTTTAAAATGAAAACACATTAGTGTAAACGGGGTCTGAATCATTGGCTGCGTCAAATAAACAGCACATTGACAGACATGAACCAAGCAGATGTCACGTAACGTTTGAGAGAAGTACTACAGTAAGAACTTTCCCAATGATTATTTGATGTATGTGCTGTGGAGTTTCACCGATGAGTCACAAAATGTTGTTACAAAGTTCACACACACACGTTTGTTTTTGTGAAAAATGGGTACAAAACATAGGTTTCCATTCATTTTATACTGTTTAAACCGTATATTGTATTGCCCTCACCCCACCCTACCACTAAACCCAACCATCACAGGAGACAGTGTGCAGCTTTACTCTCTGATTAAACTCATCCTGTGGAACTTATAAGCTTTTTGAGAAATGAGGACATCCCCAATGTCCACATATTTCACCTCCTTTTTGTAATACCTGTGTCATACCCATGTCATTATAAAGATTTGTGTCCTGATATGTCACAAAAACACGTACACACACACTCGTGTTTAAATTTGCACGGCAAATGTGACTGGATGCATGTTAACATCTACTGCTGCATGGATTCTCGTTATGTTAATGTACAAGATAAACCTGATTTAAAGTCCACAAACCAGGATTGAAGCGCCTTCTGTTATAAATGTACTGACATGTGGTGATGATAAAGACGGTAAAATTGTGGCAATTCATTACAAACATACACTTTTAAAAACGTTTTAAACTTGTAAAACTTATTCTTGATCACATTTGATGATGATTGATGATCACAGAGCGCTAAACAGATCTTTTGATCCCGGTTGCTTCGTGCACGCCGTCTTGTTGTTGATATGATTATACGTGTTACTACATAAACATGTTAATACATGACTGTCAGTCAATTCTTTGGGAGGGGAAACCGCACTCCTGTCACGTTGTGGTGGGCCTCAAAATAGGAGGGATTTGGATCAAATTTTAATGTCAGGAAAAAAAAAATAAGACTTATTGTTTTTATATCACCTTCAATTTGACTCTGGACACTATACCTACACACAGTTCTGTCCAAACAGCTTACAAAAGATGATTTTCACCAAAGGTGCCCTTTAAGTCTTATTCTGTCTATAGATGCATTTAGTATGCAATTTTAAAGTACAGAAATACTAGAGTTTAAGGAATAGTTTTGATTATAAAAATTGCTTTTTAAATGATCAATTTCCACTTTTTTATTATTATCTTTTTAAAAAACTTTTGAATGGTTAAAAATTGCTTTATAACAAATATCTTTTGGTAAAATTACAATTATGATCAAATATGTTTACTATTACTGTCAAGCACAATCCATATTTTCAGAATAAAACAAGTTAAAAGTACTCTTTAACTTTAGAATGGTAGCAAGTTTCATTCATTCATTCTGCTTAGGCTTACTCTCTATTTAATTAGAGATCCCCATAGCAGAATGAACTGCCAACTATTCCAGAATATTTTTTTACGCAGCAGATGCTGCGTAAATGGGGAGAACATGCAAACTCCGCACAGAAATGACAACTGGCCACTAAATTTTTGTATTTGTTTAACAAATTGAACAAACTTAAAAGACTTTTTCACAACCTAAAAGTCATTAAAATATGAAAAGGAAAGTAATATTTTAAAACGTGTACATTCATACCTGTACTAAGTCTTCTTCACTGTATGTGCTCTCTGTGTCACTCTCTGTTGAGGCAAAGTATAGAATAAAACCCATAAAGACGTGCAGTTGCATTTGAGGACATTAGAGATGAATGCAAAAATGAACCCTACCACTGTACGACGAGACATGAGAATCCTGGAGAGGCCGAGTGGCCTGTTCTTCGGTCTCTGTTGCTACTTCAACAACTGCACACACATCAGGCGGTTCACCTACAGCCGCCTCTCTCTCAGGGCAGTTCTCCTGCTCTGTTATAATCGAGAACATCTTAAGAGACTTTACCTTTTATAATATTTCTACTAAAATACATTGGACTC